>NC_142957.1:346777-364277 GCF_046866305.1 Octopus bimaculoides
TTCTCTCTTTCTCTCTTGCATGTCTTTCTTTCTCCTTCCTTTCTCTCTTTCTCTCTCACTCTCATTCTCCTTTTCTTTCCTATTTTTCTCTCTTTCATTTCTTTCTTTCCCCTTCTTTTCTCTCATTCTCTTCCTTTTCTCCCTTTCTCTCTCACTCTCATTCTCCTTTTCTTTCCTCTGTTTCTCTCTTTCATTTCTTTCTTTCTCCTTCTTTTCTCTCATTCTCTTCCTTTTCTCTCTTTATCTCTCACTCTCATTCTCCTTTTCTTTCCTATGTTTCCCTCTTTTTTCTCTCTTTCATTTCTTTCTTTCTCCTTCTTTTCTCTCATTCTCTTCCTTTTCTCCCTTTATCTCTCACTCTCATTCTCCTTTTCTTTCCTCTGTTTCTCTCTTTCATTTCTTTCTTTCTCCTTTTCTTTCATTCTCTTCCTTTTCTCTCTTTCTCTCTCACTCTCATTCTCCTTTTCTTTCCTCTGTTTCTCTCTTTTTTGTCTTTCATTTCTTTCTTTCTCCTACTTTTCTCTCATTCTCTTCCTTTTCTCCCTTTATCTCTCACTCTCATTCTCCTTTTCTTTCCTCTGTTTCTCTCTTTCATTTCTTTCTTTCTCCTTTTCTTTCATTCTCTTCCTTTTCTCTCTTTCTCTCTCACTCTCATTCTACTTTTCTTTCCTATGTTTCTCTCTTTTTTTCTCTCTGTCTCTCTCACTCTCATTCTCCTTTTCTTTCCTCTGTTTCTCTCTTTTTTCTCTCTTTCATTTCTTTCTTTCTCCTACTTTTCTCTCATTCTCTTCCTTTTCTCCCTTTACCTCTCACTCTCATTCTCCTTTTCTTTCCTCTATTTCTCTCCTTCATTTCTTTCTTTCTCCTTCTTTTCTCTCATTCTCTTCCTTTTCTCTCTTTCTCTCTCACTCTCATTCTCTTTTTCTTTCCTCTGTTTCTCTCTTTTTTCTCTCTTTCATTTCTTTCATTCTCCTACTTTTCTCTCATTCTCTCCTTTTTCTCTCACTCACATTCTCCTTTTCTTTCCTCTGTTTCTCTCTTTCATTTCTTTCTTTCTCCTTTTCTCTCATTCTCTTCCTTTTCTCTCTTTCTCTCTCAATCTCATTCTCCTTTTCTTTCCTCTGTTTCTCTCTTTTTTCTCTCTTTCATTTCTTTCTTTCGCCTTCTTTTCTTTCATTGTCTACCTTTTCTCTCTTTCTCTCTCACTCTCATTCTCCTTTTCTTTCCTCTGTTTCTCTCTTTCATTTCTTTCTTTCTCCTTCTTTTGTCTCATTCTCTTCCTTTTCTCCCTTTCTCTCTCACTCTCATTCTCCTTTTCTTTCCTCTGTTTCTCTCTTTCGTTTCTTTCTTTCTCCTTCTTTTCTCTCATTCTCTTCCTTATCTCTCTTGATCTCTCACTCTCATTCTCCATTTCTTTCCTCTGTTTCTCTCTTTCGTTTCTTTCTTTCTCCTACTTTTCTCTCATTCTCTTCCTTTTCTCTCTTTCTCTCTCAATCTCCTTCTACTTTTCTTTCCTGTTTCTCACTCTAATTTCTTTCTTTCTCCTTCTTTTCTCTCATTCTCTTCCTTTTCTCTCTTTCTCTCTCACTCTCATTCTCCTTTTCTTTCCTCTGTTTCTCTCTTTATTTCTCTCTTTCATTTCTTTCTTTCTCCTTCTTTTCTCTCAATCTCTTCCTTTTCTCTCTTTCTCACTCTCATTCTCCTTTTCTTTCCTCTGTTTCTCTCTTTCATGTCTTTCTTTCTCCTTCCTTTCTCTCTTTCTCTCCCTTTTCTCTCTTTCTCTCTCACTCTCATTCTCCTTTTCTTTCCTATTTTTCTCTCTTTCATTTCTTTCTTTCTCCTTCTTTTCTCTCATTCTCTTCCTTTTCTCTCTTTTTTTCTCTCTTTCATTTCTTTCTTTCTCCAACTTTTCTCTCATTCTCTTCCTTTTCTCCCTTTCTCTCTTACTCTCATTCTCCTTTTCTTTCCTCTGTTTCTCTCTTTCATTTCTTTCTTTCCCCTTCTTTTCTCTCATTCTCTTCCTTTTCTCCCTTTCTATCTCACTCTCATTCGCCTTTTCTTTCCTATGTTTCTTTCTTTCATTTCTTTCTTTCTCCTTCTTTTCTCTCATTCTCTTCCTTTTCTCTCTTTCTCTCTCACTCTCATTCTCCTTTTCTTTCCTCTGTTTCTCTCTTTCATTTCTTTCTTTCTCCTTTTCTCTCATTCTCTTCCTTTTCTCTCTTCCTCTCTCACTCTCATTCTCCTTTTCTTTCCTCTCTTTCTGTCTTACGTTGCTTTCTTTCTACTGCTTTTCTCTCATTCTCTTCCTTTTCTCTCTTTCTCTCTCACTCTCATTCTCCTTTTCTTTCCTCTGTTTCTCTCTTTCATTTCTTTCTTTCTCCTACTTTTCTCTCATTCTCTTCCTTTTCTCTCTTTCTCTCTCACTCTCATTCTCCTTTTCTTTTCTCTGTTTATCTCTTTCATTTCTTTCTTTCTCCTTCCTTTCTCACTTTCTTTCCCTTGTTTCTCTTTCTCTCTCTCATTCTCCTTTTCTTTCCTCTGTTTCTCTCTTTCAATTCTTTCTTTCTCCTTCTTTTCTCTCATTCTCTTTCTTTTGTCTCTTTCTCTCCTACTCTCATTCTTCTTTTCTTTCCTTCGTTTCTCTCTTTCATTTCTTTCTTTCTCCATCTTTTCTCATTCTCTTCCTTTTCTCTCTTCCTCTCATGCTCTCATCCTCCTTTTCTTTCCTCTGTTTCTCTCCTTCATTTCTTTCTTTCTACATCTTTTCTTTCATTCTCTTCCTTTTCTCTCTTTCTCTCTCACTCTCATTCTCCTTTTCTTTCCTCTGTTTCTCTCTTTATTGCTCTCTTTCATTTCTTTCTTTCTTCTTCTTTTCTCTCATTCTCTTCCTTTTCTCTCTTTCTCTCGCACTCTCATTCTCCTTTTCTTTCCTCTGTTTCTCTCTTTATTTCTCTCCTTCATTTCTTTCTTTCTCCTTCTTTTCTCTCATTCTCTTCCATTTCTCTCTTTCTCTTTCTCTCTCTCATTCTCCTTTTCTTTCCTCTGTTTCTCTCTTTCAATTCTTTCTTTCTCCTTTTCTCTCATTCTCTTCCTTTTCTCTCTTTCTCTCTCACTCTCATTCTCCTTTTCTTTCCTCTGTTTCTTTCTTTCATTCTCCTTCTTTTCTCTCATTCTCTTCCTTTTCTCTCTTTCTCTCTCACTCTCATTCTCATTTTCTTTCCTCTGTTTCTCTCTTTCATTTCTTTCTTTCTCCTTCTTTTCTTTCATTCTCTTCCTTTTCTCTCTTTCTCTCTCTCTCTCATTCTCCTTTTCTTTTCTCTGTTTCTCTCTTTCATTTCTTTCTTTCTCCTTCTTTTCTCTCTTTCTTTCCCTTTTCTCTCTTTCTCTCTCACTCTCATTCTCTTCCTTTTCTCTCTTTCTCTCTCACTCTCATTCTCCTTTTCTTTCCTCGGTTTCTCTCTTTCATTTCTTTCTTTCTCCTACTTTTCTCTCATTCTCTCCCTTTTCTCTCTTTCTCTCTCACTCTCTTTCATTTCTTTCTTTCTTCTTCTTTTCTCTCATTCTCTTCCTTTTCTCCTTTTCTCTCTCACTCTCATTCTCCTTTTCTTTCCTCTGTTTCTCTCTTTTTTCTCTCTTTCATTTCTTTCTTTCTCCTTCTTTTCTCTCATTCTCTTCCTTTTCTCCCTTTCTCTCTCACTCTCATTCTCCTTTTCTTTCCTCTGTTTCTCTCTTTCATTTCTTTCTTTCTCCTTCTTTTCGCTCATTCTCTCCCTTTTCTCTCTTTCTCTCCTACTCTCATTGCCAAACAGTTTCCAATGTAAGATGAATGAACAAGTCGTATATTAACACAAATCATACAAGTTACATGTTTCCTACGATAAAACAAGGTATGTACATAGTTAAGGGGTTTGTATATATAAAGGGCTTCCTTCATATAACATTTATAAGAAATCTGGAAATGAGGCTTATATATCTATTAATCTTGAAACCAAAGTGTTTGCAACAAAACTACAAATAGATGATAGAATAGACTACCTGGCACTCACGACTCTTTTCTAACGGTGAAGGACCATAAAGTAAACTTGGAGAACAAACCTTAGTGTAGATTGATTAACCCAGCAAAGACTGAGTTAGCTGTGGTGAGGAAAGAAATATTGGAAAGGACCATTTTCGGAGAAAAGGTAGGTTCCTTATTAAGACTAGAAGAAAAAAACCGTCCTCCGCACAAACCATGGAAGGAATTGATCATGTGAGAATTTAGGCATGGAGGAGCGACTAATTTATAGCATCCCACTTTGAAGGCTATCTCCATCCAATTCTAAAACAAGACATCTCCACCAAGTACCTACAGCATAGAAGGTAAACCACACTGACACACAACAAATGTAGGCTGTACAAAGGAAAGATTGAACAAATCAACCACATTATTGCCATTTGTGATACATATTTTCTTATTTCACTTAGGAATAGCAATACTACTAACCTGCTCTTACAACGTGATATACATATGCTTCAGAGAAAAGCGCTACTGAAGTGGAGGGAGTATCAAGTGTTTATATAAGTTACAATGAGAAAAAGGAATTATGTGATGAGATCCATTTGTGAGCGCCAAGTAGTTCGCCTATATATATATATATATATATATATATATATATATATATATATATATATATATATATATATATATATATATATATATATATATATATGGTTACGGGTTGAGTTCTACAGCATGCTACTTTCCGTAAATGACTTCTGCTATAGCCTTGGGCTGATCAAACCCTGGTTTGTGTTTCTGTGTTTGTCCTCTCATCATCACTTGGCAACCGATGTTTGTGTGTTTGCGTCCCCGTAAATTAGCGGTTCGACAAAAGGAACCGATAGAATAAGTACTACGCTAACAAAAAATAAATTCTGGTGTCGATTTGTTTCACTTAAAGGCAGCGGTCCATCATGGCCGCCGTCAAGTTAAAGAATATACATACATACATATATACAGATATAGAGCAGGGAATCGTCAATTAGTAATAAAATTAATAATTAACAATTTTGCCAAGTAGTTCAGTATGAAAAAACCTTTATCGGTAAAACCATTTATAATCAAAAATATACAGGGATTAGCATGAGTTGCTTCTCCAACATACTGAGAATTTAGAAATAGCAGTCAAAGAACTACTGATTCTAAATCAGTTTAGAATCAGTAGTTCTTTGACTGCTATTTCTAAATTTTCAGTATGTTGGAGAAGCAACTCAAGCTAATCCCTGTCTATTTATGATTTATGATTACATATATATATATATATATATATATATATATATATATATATATATATATATATGTGTGTGTGTGTGTGTGTGTGTGTGTGTGTGTGTGTGTCTCACTTTCCCCATGTATATATCATATCTCACGACGATATAATGGAAGATGGTAACAGACATTAACCACATGCTACCCTGTCAAGTCAAATATATTGTCATACAATTCAACTCTAACCTTCCTACCCTAACGACAGTTCTAAGGACCCAACACGACTATAGCACCACTTAACTGCTATCTCTAAAATTTTGTCCACTTACATCTCATTCTCATTTCTCTACCACCACAGTGAAATACAACTTACTTATCAATACGGGGCAATGGAACATGGTAACAGATATTAAACAGATAATACCTTCTCAAGCGAAATCTATTGTCATCCACTTCATCTCTCACCTTCCCAGTGTACGGGCAGCACTACTTGGACAGAAAAAATTTACTCCAAAATTTTAGTCATTTCTTATCCAAAACTACGTCAAAAGTACTGAATGGATCTTTATGAAATTTGTAAATTATATTCTATGCTTAAGGGCCATAACCCCCATGAAAATTCATATATTTTTCATGTTGATGAAATATTAACCATACATATTACACACAAATAAAATAATATTTCTATAATTTCTTCTTCTTAGAAGTTACAAAGACTCCTTCATGGGGACTTCACACCCACACTTTACTCATTTTTCCTAAGCAAACACGAATACAGTTGTACTTTTACAGTGAAACTATACTCTCACATATATACAGGCATACATACATATATACATACATACATGCATATATATATCGGCACAAATGTAATGAGAATGTGTGTCTGTCTGTCTGTGTGAATCCCTAACACTCGAGAATTACACAACCAATTTCATTCAAATTTTACACATGCCTTACTTATCCAATCTATACAGCAGACGAGGCATGCATTCACAAACAACACCCAAAATTCATGTCCACACAAACGATAACTTTCCCAACGCATTTCATTATCACTTTCTCCTTTCCTATTACCATTTCTCTCACAACTGTTGCCATTTTCATGTCATAACACTAACATCATGTTAGTGGACACATTTACCGTCCTAATACCACTTCATTATTACTGCAGCAGTTGCAAATTATCTACACTTACATACTAACCATTCAATATCTCATCCTTCACAGTGTATCTCACTGCATTTCATCATGCTTATTTTAGATCATGCCCCGAAGGAAGACTTCTTCAATTGGACGCAAAACTGCAAAAGCTGCAACATCGTCAGCAAGAAGGGCAAATGAATCGTCATTGGAAACTGACATTAAACGATCACAAAATGCTGAACGTACAGCCACTTCAAGAGCACTCCAAATAGATCACCAGCGTACACTTCGACGAACTGCTGCTGCACGAGTTGCAGAGAAGAAAAACGAACGCGCTACACGTCTGCTCAGGAATGCTGCCAACATAGCTGCTGCGCGAGCTTCCCATACATTACAACAGAGACATTCTATGCTGCAGACTTCCATTCAACAAAGAGCTCATAGACGAGGATTTTCAACGCCATGCAGCTCACGGTGGTTATTAAAGGCTTTCAGCTACAACCCTAACCTTCATTATGATTGCCACCCAGATATAAACATTGGAGATATGTCCCTCACTTACTCTGTCTGCAATGCTAATAAGTGGTCCAGAGAAACTCCTGCTATGAGTTGCGCTAATGGAAAAGTTAACCCCACTCCGCTGCAGGATCCACCACAGCTGTTAAAGTCACTCTACGATGGCACAAATACAGAGTCGAAACATTTCCTAAATAACATCCGCAAGTAGAATTGTGTATTCCAAATGACATCTTTCGGCGCTAATGTTGTTCAAGAAGGTGGGTTTATGCCAACTTTCAAAGTGCAGGGACAGGTTTACCATAGGATAGGATCGCTCGAACCTCCTGAAAATAAAGATCCTCAATTCCTTCAGCTGTACTTTGTAGGTAATTTACATGAACAAGCCACCCGACGAAACTCCATCTCCAATGGCACTAAATTTCAATTGATAATGCAACTGCAAGACCTGCTGCACCAGACAAACAGCTACGTACGCAGCTTCAAGTAGGCCTTGGAAACAGAAGCTTCTTCTAATTCCAATGTTATCATAGATGCTCAGAAGAGACCATCTACAGAACATGCAGGCCGTTACAATGCACCCACATGCAATGAAATAGCTGTACTCCTTCACGGTGAACAGCACAATCCCAGAGACATTGTCCTTAGGTGATGTGACACCACCCTCCAACGAATTACAGAAACACACCGATCATACGACACACTTCAGTATCCACTTCTGTTTGTTTACGGTGAGGATGGCTACCACATCGGTATACCACAGCAACATCCACAAAATGAATATCTCAACAAGCCAGTATCCTGCATGGGCTTCTACTCATACCGATTTATGACACGAAACAACTCCTGTAATCACCTCCACCAGTCTCGAGATCTGTTTCATCAATTTGCAGTTGATATGTGCGCAAAAATGGAATCAGAGAGATTGTGTTTCATCAGATCACATCAACAAAAATTGCGCTCTGACAGCTACATCCATCTCCGAGATGCCATCAACAATGATGCTGCTCCAACAAGTATGGGAAGACTTTGCATCTTGCCTTCCACGTTCATTGGAAGTCCCTGATATATGCATGAAAAAACACAGGATGCAATGACCTTTGTCCGCCATTACGGCAGGCCTGACTTATTCATCACTTTCACATGCAATCCCAAGTGGAGGGAGATTCAGGCCGAACTCTTCTTCAGTCAAAAGCCTAAAGACAAGCATGACCTCCTCGCCCAAGTTTTCCATCTGAAATTAATTACTCTCATGGACCGTCTAAAAAAGGGCAAATCTTCGGACCCATACAATGTGACGTACACAATCGAATGGCAAAAAAGGAGCCTTCCACATGCTCATATCCTGCTTTGGCTCTCAACGAAGATCAAATCAACTGACATCGGCAAGATAATCTCTGCAGAACTTCCTGATCCAGCTTTAGACAAGGTACTATACGACATAGTTAAAGCAAACATGGTGCATGGTCCATGTGGGCGTGGATTCAACATTAACTCACCATGTATGTTCAAAAAAGTTTCCAAGGAAGTTCCTACAACAAACTGAGAGAGATGCTGATGGATATCCATCATACAGACGGAGAAAACCACAAAACGGCGGTTTCACAGCAACTATCAGACAGCACGAGGTTGATAATAGATGGATTGTTCCCTACTGCCCACTCCGTTAAGTCCATCAAGTATGTTTGCAAGTATGTGAACAAGGGTTCTGATGCTGCAATGTTTGCACTTCAACAACAATACTGCCAGGATGAGGTGACGCACTATCAGGTGGGACGCTACATAAGTAGCAACGAGGCTTTCTGGCGCATCTTTGGCTTTCCACTTCACCAACGACACCCCGCCGTTCAACAGCTTGCAGTGCACCTGGAAAACGGTCAAAGAGTCTACTTCACCGATGCTAATGCTTCTCTGTTGTCAGAGCAACCAAGGGATAGCACACTCACTGCATTCTTCAACCTCTGTCAAGTGGATCCATTCGCTCAAACCTTCCTGTATCCACAGATTCCACCATACTACACTTGGAATGGAAAACAATGGACTCCAAGGAAAGCAGGTCAAAATGTTTGTGGATACCCATTTGACACTTGCCTTGGCCGAGTATACACAGTACATCCCACTCAACAAGAGTGCTTCTACCTCCGCCTACTGCTGCATGAGGTTAGAGGCCCCAAGTCTTTCCAGGCCCTAAAAACCGTTCATGGACATGTCTGCACAACATACAGAGAAACCTGCTATCGACAAGGACTGTTGGAAGATGGTGCACAATGGGATGCAACTTTGGGAGAGGCTGCTTTATCAGAATCACCTAAAAGTCTCAGGGCACTGTTTGCAGTATTACTTCAGACATGCGAACTGTGTGACCCTGCAATCTATGGCTCAAGTACAGGGACAACCTGGCTGAAGACTTTCAGCGGAAAGCTCAACGGCTCTATCCTGACATGGAGGGTATCAGCAATGAAGTTTACAACAAAACTCTCATTCACATTGAAGACAGAGTTGCCACACTGGGTGGTAATGAATTTTCCACATATGGCCTGCCACAAACATTCAGGTCAGGGTCAAATAGCCTTCCCACTGCTGTCATTCGTGAAACGTCTTACGACACTCAAGCTCTTTCAAAGTACATTGCTGAAAACAAGAATAAATTACTTCCGGAAGTTAGGCAGCATCAGGACATCGCAGTAGCTGTGGCTTCCTCCGGGATTGCAACTACTTTGTTACCCGGTGGCAGGACAGCACACTCAACTTTCAAACTCCCTCTCAATTCAGCAGCATCCGACATGCCTTCATGCAACATCACCAAAAGCTCAGATCAGGGGCAGGTACTTAAAAGGTGTCATCTAATTGTCTGGGATGAATGCACCATGGCTCACAAGAGAGCTTTGGAAGCATTAGATAGAGCCCTGAAAGACATCCGAGACTGTCACGCTCCAATGGGAGGTGTTACGCTTCTGTTGTCAGGTGATTTCAGGCAAACTCTTCCTGTCATTCCAAAAGGCACTAGAGTAGATGAGGTCCAAGCATGCCTAAAGTCCTCTACCCTGTGGCATAATGTTACCATCCTCAGTCTTAACACTAACATGAGAGCTCAGCTACACGGCGACCAAATGTCCAAAAAGTTTGCACAGGACATTTTGACAATTGGTGATGGCAAGGTGCCTCTCGACGCTGCAGGAGAAATGGAAGTATGGCCATTTTGCTCTGTTGTTAATTCTGTAGATGACCTCAAACACAAAGTCGTTCCCAACTTCAAAGAAAACTACCTAAGTCACAATTGGCTGTGTGAAAGAGCAATATTAGCTCCAAAAAACGTAGCTGTTACAAACATTAATCAACAGCTGATGCATTCTCTTCCCGGCAATCTTCAAACTTACAAGTCTGTTGATACAGTTCCAGATACAAATGAAGTGATGAACTATCCTCCTGAATTTCTCAATTCGTTGGAGCCTCCTGGACTAACTCCCCACATATTATCACTTAAAGTTGTAACTCCTGTTATGCTACTTCGCAATCTGGAACCACCAAGACTTTGCAATGGAACACGACTCGTGATAAAGAAGATGATGCCACACGTTATCGAGGCTACCATTCTTTCTGGATGTGCAAAAGGGGATGACGTCTTTATTCCAAGAATTCCTCTTACTTCACCAGGAGCAGACATTCCTTTTACATTCAGAAGACTGCAATTCCCCCTTCGTGTGACTTTTGCCATGTCCATAAACAAATCTCAGGGTCAAACACTGTCTGTAGCTGGTCTTCTCTTGGAAGAGCCCTGCTTCTCACATGGACAACTGTATGTTGGCTGCTCAAGAGTGGGCAGCAAAAAAAACCTATTTGCATATGCTCCACAAGGGAAAACAAGGAACATAGTTTACAATGAGGTGTTATAATCACAACAGCAAGAAAGTATGTACGTGATCACCTTCTTTTACGAAACTTCATTGACTTTCATATATTTATATTGATATACATATATATACGTGTGTTTGGGTGCGTGTGTGTGTGTATACATATCTCTATATATAAAGATGAGAATGTGTGTCTGTATGTCTGTGTGTCTGTGTGAATCCCTAAAACTCGAGAACTACACAACTCTCTTTTACAAACCCAGTGAAAATACATATATTTCATATGTCAAAGAAATTCAAGCAATACATATAACACCAAAGTTAAAAACATTCCCAACAATTCCACAATCCCCAACCTCCAGAGCTATTGAAGAAACTGTTATCATCAACTGACCAAGATTCCTAACATTTGCAAAACAAAATTAGACAATACGACGCTGTACTACAGATGACATCATTTGGAACCACAAGAGATTTAACTGAGGCGGCATTCATCCAAACTTTCAAGATCCAACCTCAGATTTATCATCGCATTGTCTCTCTACTACCTCTGTCAAATGAATCACCAAAATTGACCTTTCATTATTTATAATCTGTACCTGTTTGTTTGGTTACGAAATAAGATACATAAAAACGTGTTTCTGAATTACGTGTATTTACTTTATATACATATGAGTTGAAAACTTTCTTCTAGCATTCCACTTAATGTCTATGTTCCATGCTGGCATGGATTGGAGAGTTATTAATGTAGAAATATGGTATCGTAGCTACTAACAGTTGAGGGTTGCGTAGTCTAGACGGCGCTTTTAGATTTCATTATTCTCTTTAACCAGGGCAACGCCGGGTGTTTCTGCTAGTATATATATATATATATATATATATATATATATATATATATATATATACATACATACATACATACATATATATATATCAACCCTAGCTTTTTCCCCACCTCTTCTTTACACTTTATACCCTCTTTCTTGTTGACAGTTTCTAATTATTCATTCGTTTTGGGTTTTATATACGTTCTAATTACCATTTATATACATACATATATATATATACATCACCCCTTTTTCTTCTAGACAAGGGTATATACCAATATAATAGATAAGTGTGTATACTTAAATTGTAATTCTCCCTAAACTGACCCCTGACCACAAGGATATCGTATTTCAAGTTTACTCTAGCCTCAGGGTATATATTTACGACCCCCCCCCCCCAGGGGTCTGGGGCCTTCAATCATTTACGACCATTAAGATCCCTTTATCTATCTATATAGATATATACATACATACATACATACATACATATAAACATAATTAAGGGATCAGCAAGCATTTGCTTCACCATATACTGAAGTTCAGAAATAGCAGCTAAAAAAGCTCAGACTCCAACAGATAGCATTACTTGTAACTCACAAAGGCAAAAACAAGAAGAAAAAACAATGAAAACTAACTTGGTAAAAATTATTAATTCTTGATTTATTAATAAATTAATAAATTGATAAATATTTACCCTTTTAATTTGTAATAATTATATATATATATATATATATATATATATATATATATATATATATATATATATATATATCATCATCATCATCATCGTTTAACGTCCGCTTTCCATGCTAGCATGGGTTGGACGATTTGACTGAGGACTGGTGAAACCGGATGGCAACACCAGGCTCCAATCTAATTTGGCAGAGTTTCTACAGCTGGATGCCCTTCCTAACGCCAACCACTCAGAGAGTGTAGTGGGTGCTTTTACGTGTCACCCGCACGAAAACGGCCACGCTCGAAATGGTGTTTTTTATGTGCCACCCGCACAAGCCAGTCCAGGGGCACTGGCAACGATCTCGCTCGAAAATCCTACGGGAGCCAGTCAGGCGGTACTGGCAACGGCCACGCTCAAAATGGTGCATCTCATGTGCCACCCGCACAAGAACCAGTCCAGGGGCACTGGCAACGATCTTACTTGGCTTGCCGGGTTTTCTCACGCACAGCACATTTCCAAAGGTCTCGGTCAGTAGTCATCGCCTCGGTGAGGCCCAATGTACGAAGGTCTTGCCTCACCACCTCAGCCCAGGTCTTCCTGGGCCTACCTCTTCCACGGGTTCCCTCAACTGTTAGGGTGTGGCACTTTTTCACGCAGCTATCCTCATCCATTCTCACCACATGTCCATACCAGCGCAATCGTCTCTCTTGCACACCACAACTGATGCTTCTAATGTTCAGCTTTTCTCTCAAGATACTTACACTCTGACGGGTATTCACATTGACATTACGCATCCAACGGAGCATACTGGCTTCATTCCTTGCAAGCTTACGTATGTCCTCAGCAGTTACAGCCCATGTTTCACTGCCATGTAGCATGGCTGTTCGTACGCATGCGTCATACAGTCTGCCTTTTACTCTGAGTGAGAGTCCCTTTGTCGCCAGCAGGGGTAAGAGCTCTCTAAACTTTGCCCAGGCTATTCTTATTCTAGCAGCTACACTTTCAGCGCACCCACCCCCACTACTAACTTGGTCGCCCAGATAGCGGAAGCTATCGACTACCTCTAGTTTTTCACCCTGGAATGAGATAGAAGTTGTTTCCTGTTTGTTTACAGTCTTTATTGCACCTGAACATCTGCCACAAACAAAAACTAACTTGCTAGTTAACCTGCCTTTGATGTTGCTGCACCTCTTATGTGTCCATAGCTTGCACCGGGTACATCTTATAGAGTTACTACCTACTCCTTTTCTACATACTGAGCAGGGCCATCTACCTGAAGGGGTTTGTGTTTTATCTACCTTCCTACTTATTAGGATTTTGGTTTTAGCTAGGTTGACTCTAAGGCCCTTCAATTCTAGACCTTGCTTCCACACCTGAAACTTCTCCTCTAGTTCTGATAGTGACTCCGCAATTAGGGCAAGGTCATCAGCATAGAGGAGCTCCCAGGGGCAACCTGTCTTGAACTCCTCTGGACTATGATAAATAAGAGGGGGCTGAGGACGGAACCTTGGTGGACCCCTACCTCTACCCGGAATTCATTGCTGTACTCATTTCCAACCCTCACCTTACTGGCAGCATCTCTGTACATGGCTCGCACAGCTCTCACTAACCATTCTTCTATCCCAAGTTTCCTCATTGACCACCAGATAAGGGATCGGGGGACCCTGTCAAAGGCTTTCTCCATGTCAACGAAAGCCAGGTACAGAGGTTTATCTTTGGCTAGGTATTTCTCCTGCAACTGTCTCACTAGAAATAAGGCATCAGTAGTGCTTTTACCTGGCACGAGCCCAAACTGCATCTCATCTAAATTGATTCGCTCCCTAATTAGTTGGGTTATGACCCTCTCTGTAACTTTCATAACCTGATCTAACAGCTTGATGCCTCTGTAATTATTTGTATCTAAAGCGTCACCTTTACCTTTGTAGCAGTTGACTATGGTGCTGCTACACCAGTCATTGGGTATGACTCCTTCGTGTATCACCTGGTTCGTAATACGGGTGACTAGGCTATAGCCAACACTGCCAGATATTTTGAGCATCCCTGCAGTGATTCCTGATGGGCCGGGGGCTTTCCCGGTCTTCATACTCTCTTAATTGCTTTATCTTACTCTTAATTGCTTTATCTTATATATATATATATATATATATATATATATATATATATATATATATATATGTATGTATGTATGTATGTATGTATGTATGTATGTATGTATGTATATATATATATATATATATATATATATATATATATATATATATATATATTGGTGTGGGAGTGGCTGTGTGTTAAGTAGCTTGCTTACCAGCCACACGGTTCCGGGTTCAGTCCCACTGTGTGGCACCTTGGGCAAATGTCTTATACTATGGCCTAGGGCCCACCAAAGCCTTGTGAGTGGATTTGGTAGATGGAAACTGTAAGAAGCCCGTCGAATATATCTGTATATAGGCGTAGGAGTGGCTGTGTGGCAAGTAGCTTGCTTACCAATCACATGGTTCCGGGTTCAGTCCCACTGCGTGGCACCTTGAGCAAGTGTCTTTTACTATACGCTCGGGCCGACCAAAGCCTTGTGAGTGGATTTGGTAGACGGAAACTGAAAGAAGCCTGTCGTATATATGTGTATATATATATATATATATATATATATATATATATATATATATATATATATGTATACTGTTGTGTCTGGGGAGAGTCATTTTCTTATCGTGCCTTAAAATTTAACACACTCACCGTTAAAATTTCCACTTATTTCTTATTTTTATTTTCCTAAAATTTTCGTTGCGTCTTGCAACCTTTTCAATAGTCTTAAAGACTATTGAAAAGGTTGCAAGACGCAACGAAAATTTTAGGAAAATAAAAATAGGAAATAAGTGGAAATTTTAACGGTGAGTGTGTTAAATTTTAAGGCACGATAAGAAAATGACTCTCCCCAGACACAACAGTATACATATATATATATATATATATATATATATATATATATATATATATATATACACATATATATATATATATATATATATATATATTATTTTGTTTAAAAGAGTTCCAACACTGTCTGTTTTTTATGTTTTATTTATATTCCTGCAGAACTAATGTGGGGTATAGAATATGGAATATACAATATATAATATAAAATTAAATAAAATAAAAATGGATGGCACCATGAAAGAAAGTATTCAATGTAGATGAAATATTGAGTGTTCAATATAAAGGATCAAATATATAAATATATAAATATAGATATATAAAGACGACTCGAGTTTCAGGGCTATTTCCCTTCGTCATGGCCGGTAGTCTGTCATACCGGCCATGACGAAGGGAAATAGCCCTGAAACTCGAGTCGCCTATATATATTTATATTTATATATTTGATCCTTTATACTGAACACTCAATATTTCATCTACATTCAATACTTTCTTTCATGGTGCCATCCATTTTTATTTTATTTCATTTTATATTATATATTGTATATTATATTATATATTGTATATTCCATATTCTATACCCCACATTGGTTCTGCAGGAATATAAATAAAACATAAAAAAACAGAGTGTTGGAACTCTTTTAAACAAAATAATATATTCCTCTATACACAATCATACAAAAAAAAACACCTTTTTTGTATTTATTTTTACTCGCATATATATATATATATATATATATATATATATATGCATATATATATGCATATATATATATATATATATATATATATGCATATATATGTATATATATGCATATATATATATATATGCATATATATGCATATATATGTATATATATATATATATATATATATGCATATATATATATATATATATATATATATATATATATATATATATATATATATATGCATATATGTATATATGCATATATATATATATATATGCATATATATATATATATGCATATATATATATATATATATATATATATATATATATATATATGCATATATATAATGTATATATATAATGTATATATATATATACATACATATATACTCTTTTACTCGTTTCAGTCTTTTGACTGCGGCCATGCGGAAGCTCCGCCTTTTAGTCGAATCAAATCGACCCCAGGACTTATTCTTTGTTGAGCCTAGTACTTATTCTATCGGCTCTCTTTTTGCCGAAACCGCTAAGTTACAGGGACGTAAACACACCAGCATCGGTTGTCAAGCGATGTTGGGGGGACAAACGCAGACACACATACACAGACATACATACATATATATATATATATATGTATATACATATATACGACGGGCTTCTTTCAGTTTCCGTCTACCAAATCCACTCACAAGGCTTTGGTCGGCCCGAGGCTATAGTAGAAGACTCTTGCCCAAGGTGTCACGCAGTGGGACTGAACCCAGAACCATGTGGTTGGTAAGCAAGCTATATATCTGAATATATATATATATATATATATATATATATATATATATATATATATATATATATATATACGACGGGCTTCTTCCAGTTTCCGTCTACCAAATCCACTCGCAAGGCTTTGGTCGGCCCGAGGGAATAGTAGAAGACACTTGCCCAAGGTGCCACGCAATGGGACTGAACCGAGAACCATGTGGTTGGTAAGCAAGCTATATATATATATATATATATATATATATATATATATATATATATATATATATATATATATATATATGTATATACATACATATATATATATATATATATATATATATATATATATATATATATATATATATATATATATATGTATGTATATACATACATATATATATATATATATATATATATATATATATATATATATATATATATATATATATATATATATATATATATTATAAAATCTGGTAATTAATCATATATTAATTAATATCGATTAATTATCAGGAGGCCAGCACATCTAAAGAATCAAAGAGATTCAGAAATAGTATGTGCAATCTCAGGGGATTAAGGTACATTTTAAAAATAACGTCGACCACTAACGTGGACAATTAATGTGCTAGAAATAGATCACGTCTCGTGTCTATTAAGACCTAGATTGTTCTCAACATGAAATATAGCAGCATACCAAAAACGTGAGCGGGCAAGACATTTCAAAAACACCTAAAAAATCATTATTAAACAGGAACCAGGTTTCGGATTTAACAAATTCTTACCATTTGACTATTCGTCATCAGCCTGCCTGATTTGTAATGCAACCGCAATCATCAGAATCGTATATAGAGTTGC
>NC_142957.1:366777-368777 GCF_046866305.1 Octopus bimaculoides
TGGTATGGCGCGCGGACCTCTACAAGGCCGAAGCTCTCCGCCAACTTAGAGATACCTCATTCTACCGCCCTCTGCCCTCTGACCCCACGCCCAGCTACCAACAGACTGTGTCCTCCACTATCCATGACCTCATCCTCTCCTCCCGTCTCCCCGCCACCGCCTCCAACCTTATTGTTCGCACCCCACGCACCCCCACCATTTACTTCCTCCCCAAGATCCATAAACCGAACAACCCTGGCCGCCCCATCGTCTCCGCCTGTAACTGCCCCACCGAGCTTATCTCAAAATACCTAGACCGTGTCCTCGCCCCGCCTAGTGGCTTCTCTCTCTTCCCACATTCATGACACTAACCACGCGCTTCGTTTATTCAACTCTTTCTCCTTCCCTCCTGGCCCTTCTAAACTTCTCTTCACTCTAGACATTCAGAGCCTCTATACGGTGATCCCCCACGACGAGAGGCTTCGTGCCCTTAAGTATTTCCTAGACCAACGCCCCAACCCACAACCCGACACCTCCACACTCATTCGTCTGGCCGAACTTGTCCTATCTCTTAACTGCTTCTCGTTCGCGGGGGATATCTACCAGCATCCTCGAGAGTGGCCATGGGGACGAGAATGGACCCAACTACGCGAACCTGTTCGTTGGTTATGTTGAGGCCCAAATATTCTCAAGTTTCACTGGTCCTACTCCCGAACTATAGTATATCGACGACTGTATCGGTGCCACCTCACTCTCCCGCGAACATCTTGACTCGTTCCTCTCTTTCGTTCAATCTTTCCATCCTGCCCTCCACTTCTGTACTATCTCTGACACCTCTGTCCCCTTTCTCGACATTTCGGTCAGCATCCGTCAATCCACTCTTAGCACCTCCATCCACTACAAACACACAGACTCACACTCCTATCTCAACTTCTCCTCCTCCCACCCTAGACACACAAAACTTTCCATCCCCTATTCCCAATTCCTCCGTCTACGCAGACTTTGTAGCGACAGCCATGACTTTGAGACTCAGTCTCAACTCATGGCTCGCCACTTTAGCCTGCGTGGATATCCACCCACCACCATCCACACCGCCCTTGCCAGAGCACGTTCCGTGGACCGTGCATCTGCTCTCTCCCCCCGAACCCGCCCTGCCGTTTCCCGCCTCCCTTTTCCCCTCACCTACCATCCCACCACCCTACCCCTCCAACGCACCATTCTCCGAGCTTTCCGGCGCATCCAGTCCGGCGCCTCCAGTCCGACCCCTCCACCTCCCACATCTTCCCTAATCGATCCCTCCCCTCCTTCAACCTCCCAACCTGGCTCGTTCCCTTGCTCTCGCCCACGCTGCCGCACTTGCCCTTACCTCTCCAACACCACCCTCCTCACCAGCACCCATCACTGACCCTATCGCATCACCGACTCCTTCACCTGCATTTCCACTAACATTATCTATTGTATCTCCTGCTCTCTCTGCCATTCTCTGTACATCGGACAAACGGGGCGCCGCCTGGCCGACCGATTCGCGAAACACTTCCGAGACATCAACGTCGGCAATGACACCCCGGTGTCACGCCACTTCCGTTCTGCCGGCCACTCCTTGCAGCAACACCTGTCCGTGTTTGGATTGTCCATGCACAGGGGCCATCCGGACTCTCGTTTGCGGCGTGAACAGGGATTAATCTTCTCTCTTCGCTCCTTTGCGCCACATGGGCTCAACTCCCCTCCCCTCTTCATCTAACCCCCTCCCCCTGCCTCTCTCCAACACCCTCCCTCCTACCACCCATCTCTCCCCTCTCCTCCCACCCCTTCCCCTCCTGCTCCGACTCCTACTTCTCTGTACGTCTCTTCACCTCTCTTCACTCCTACCACTTCACCTCTCCTACTTCTCTGTACGTCTCTTCACCTCTCTTCACTCCTACTTCTCTTCACTCCTACCTCTCTTCACTCCTACTTCTCTTCACTCCCACTAATCTTCACTCCTACTTCTCTTCACTTCCACTAATCTTCACCCCTACTCT
>NC_142957.1:374277-414277 GCF_046866305.1 Octopus bimaculoides
TCCTTTCTATATATATTATCATCTTTATTACTTAAAGTGGCAAGCTGGCAATATCCTTTCAATGGTGGGCGAAATCATTAGCGGTATTTCACCTACTTTTACTCAACCGAGGTCTACTTTGTCTTTCATTCTTTCGGGGTCGTTTAAATATGTGCCAGTTATCACTAGTGTCCATCTAATTGACTTAATACCATCGTCAATCTGCCATTGTGGCAAAAATTTGAAATCATTATTATTTTTACACCATATTACCCTTTTGCAGAAGTACTTCCCACAGAAGCGTAATATCTTTTTCGTTTGGGAACCACCTCCATCAATTGAGTATGTTTTCCTTTCCTTTTACTGGAACACTTTGGTTCGATTATTTCTTGTCGAATCGGCATATCAAAAATATCGGAAATTTCCATGGGTACTTCTTTTCTAGTAACCCTTACATCAGTAAACCTTCTTTTCTGCTGATTCCTCTATCTTTTATGTTCCCATTTTAATCTTTTCACTATTTACGTCATTTTAGTGATCGGTTTTATTATTTCACCCTATTCCCAGCCTTATCTTCCATTTCTGTACATTCTGATGAACAACTTATCTCCTGTTTTTAAATACTTGGTCATGATTTTAGTGTTTTCTACGGGTTATATTTTTTTTGCCGGTAATTTGTGAAAACCTGACGTAGTTTTTCTTGTGAACATCAGTTCAGCAGGTGACATGCCTGAAGGAGTATTTGTGATTGGTGTTACAAGCAATTGTTCTAATGCTACATCATTTCTGGATATATTTAGCGCACTTTTCAACGTGTTCACAAAGCTTTCAACTTGTCTGTTTGATATAGGGTGATACGGAACAGTAGTAACATGCTCAACTATGAACATCTTGCAAAATTTCTTACATTCACTCGCAGTAGATTGTGTACCGTTATTGTTGACTATTGTGTCCGGAAGAGGATACCTTGCAAAAATATCTTGTAGAGAATCCACTGTAACAGTGGAGGTTGGTTTTCTACATTTACACATTTCTAGGCTATTTTGTAAAGCTATTAGATAATACGATCCGTATAATGGCCCTGCAAAGTCTATGTGTAGCCTGGTCTACGGAATATCGGTCTACGACAAAGATTGATATTTTACTGATGGGGCTTTTGCTACAATAGTACAAGCTCTGCAGTATTTTACAAACTTCTCCATATCTAAATCCATTTTCGGCTAATAAACTTAGCTCCTCATAAGCGACTTCCTAGAAATTCCTGGATATCCAGTGTGGAGTATGTTTAGCATTCGATCTTGTATTAAGACAGGCCTTACAACCCTCTGTGTATAAATAAGAACATTATCACGTATCGAATACAAATTTGAAACTGAGTTACGTCCACCCTCACGTATTTTTTGTGTCTTCTGATCTCACTATTTTTTTTTTTTCATTTTCATGTTAAACTCGTCCGTCTCTGCCTTCATTTTATTTCCTCCAATGTGACAGTAAATTCACTTACAATGTTGCACAACGCACTTTCTATTTAATTTTCGGCTTCTAACACTGTTAACAGAGTGTGTTCTTGTGGTTCACTGTATTTTGCTATTAATTTTGAGGCACCATCAACATGTCCCAATTTTCTAGGTGCCAAGTAATCTATCTATATGTCATAATTCAGTTGGATCGTTTCCCAGTGCTGCAAGCTGTTGGATGTATGTGTAGGATTACCCTTTATTAATAAATTGATCGACAATAGTGGGCAGTGGTCTGTCTGCAGACGGAATTTCCTTTCATGTATAAAGTTATGAAATTTATTTACCGCAAATGTGATGTCTAATGCTTTCTTCTCTATTCAACTGTCACATTTTTTAGCCAGCAATAAGGAACGCAACGCAGGAGATACAGCTTTAACGCTACAATCTTCATATTTGTGTAAAATCGCAGCTTCAGTATAACTTCCACTAGCCGCGGATGCCACGACCCAAAATGTGATAACGACAATTCCGACTTTAAGATGTTTTTAATTTCTTCAAAAGCTTATTGGCATTTGTCCGACCAGTTCCAGGTAACGTCTTCTTTTCACAATTATTCAGGGATGCTCTCAAACCATGCATTTTCGGTATGTATACCTGGTAGTAATTTGCAAACCCTCAAAATGCTTGCAACGTTGTAATGATTGTCAGGGGAGGCATATTCGTTATCGCTCTCGACGAGTCCTGTCTTAACATTAAAAATTTCATATTTTTCCTTGCTGAGTTCAAATCTATAATCTTTTAGTTTTTGAAAGACCTTTTTAATTTGCTCAGTATGCGGACCATAAGATTTACTTTTTATGAGTATGTGGTCAAGGTAAGCTATCGCAAAATCCGAAACTGCGAGCATAGAGTACATAACCTGTTGGAAAATACCTGATATTACCTGTATACAAAAAAAAAGCCGATTAAATTTATACAATTCTTTATGGGTATTTATTTTTAATAATTTTGAACATTCCTCGTCACCTTGTACCTGCAGGTATATTTCAGATAGATCCAATTTTGAAAACAAGTTTATTTCATTCAATCTTGCGAGAATAATATGGCATCAAACACCAAACGAGTATTATAAAATTTTTCTTGGCATAAACTGTTGTGGACACCCATTCAGCGTAATCAGTATTTTTTAATAACCCCAAGCGTTTGAAGTCAATCCCATTCTTCGTTAACCTGCTTCAACACTGTGAAAGATAATGTCCTATTTGATTTAAATACCGGTATAGAATTTTCATTTACCTGAAACTTCGCCTTTGTCTTCGTGCAAAGACCTACTTCATCAGAATCAAACCTCAGGATCCTTTTTAATTCTTTTTTCAATTTCTCCTTTGCCTTATCTGTACTGGCGGAAGGAACATTCCATTTACATAAAAAAAAAATATATGGGGAGATCCCATATGATTAATTACTCCATCCAGTATCTGCCCAAAAAATTTGTTGCATTTTTCAGCTCAAAAACTATGAGTTTTAAGGTTTTTCCATGAAATGTAACACCACTTAACATTGCATGCTTAAAATGCAATATTTTCTGAAACAGCACGAGCTATTTTCAAAGATTCACTCAACCTAAGTATTCCAATGTTTCTTCAAGTATCTACGTTAATTATTGTGATATCACGGCCGGCATCCAGTTGTAAGTTCATATTCACATTATCCATATTTAGAAAACAAATTTCTGAGCCTGGCTTAGATATTTTTTTGATGAGACTTAATTGCCAGAATTTTTTTCCATGCAAACTTTTTACTTTCGTTTCACTCTATACCGTGAGCTTTTATGTCCGACCTTTCCGCAGTGAAAACAATTTAGAACGGTTACATTCAAAAGGTAACCCTACGCACCCATAGCATGGAATGGGTCTTGATATTTTTTCTTCAATATTATCCGTGTCATGTCTTAAATTCCAAATCCTCTGGCATTCTTGTGCTACTGTATCTAGAATTCAACTTTTTCTCTTTCAATTTTGTTAATGTCCAGGAATGTATATCTGCGTCTTTGCTTGTAGTTAGAACACCTTCAAAGATCAGCATTGCTTGGAACTGCAAGAATTCTTTGCAGAGTTCTTCAAGCATGTCCAGTAAAACAAGTGTCACCTTCGTCAGCTGGCTGTGGACAGCAGAAACGTTCCATCATACCAAGCAATATAAGTTGGGAGTTTTAATATAACAACAGCATCAATAATAATCTGTTGAATCATTGACAACTACACTAGCAACCCCACTAAGCTTGATTGATGAGGAAGGTGGATTTTTTTGACACCCTGTGGGATTAAAAACAAAACCTGGTAAAGGGCAGGGGAACTGAAAAGTGTGAATGGCCATTCCAAAAATGGGCAGACAGAACTCATGAGCTTTAGTCGGCAGTCTGTCTAGGAGAAGAATACTCTGATTTAAAAACTTTGGTATATAGGACTCCTTGGTCACAGTGGTGACAACCTGTCCCCTGACAGTCAAGCTCAGTTGCTTCGCAAAATCAAGTGGAGCAGTGTGGGAAAAGGCGAGTATCAGGCACATCCAAATAATCAGTGATCCGAGTAGTCTTGCCTTGGGTGGCAAGCAGCCTAGGAGAAAGAAAACGCCAAGCACAAAACCAGGCGAGCAAGGAACCTACCGCCTTCGCGGAGTACATTGATAGAGATGATGTCTCGATGGAAATGCCAGTAGTAACCTAAAAACAGACCTCATTTGTGAGTGAAAGTACCAAGCAAAACAAAGGATAACGGTGTGAACAGGACTAGAACCAATAGTGAAGGTGCCGCATATGGCAGGTATCTCACTGTGCAGCAGAGTGGGCCCAGTCGTAATCCAATAACTGCTAGCCATACTACAAGGCACAGTCCTACTGGTCAAATTATACAACGTCCTCGCAAACGCAAGTGGTACATTGATATGAACCAAAAGGCCATCCAGTGCCATGAACAAGCCTTGCTAGACAAGAACAATGACAAATGTAAAACTGTCGGAAAAAGATCATTAGAACTTTGGAACCAGAAGGCAACATCGAAAATAATGCAAAGATCCTGTTGGATTTTATGATTCAGTGCGACCATCAGATAGAGAATAGGAAGCCGGACATAGTGTTAATTGAGAACGAAAGTAAACTATGCTGGATCATAGATATAGCATGTCCAACTGACAAAAAGGTATGCGATAAGGAAGAAAGAAAAGTCGATAGATATGAGAGGTAAAGGAGTTGTGGTCGATGTAAAAGGTGGTAGTGGTACTAATAACGGTCGGGGCCATGAGAATAGTGAGTAAAAATCTCGAGAAGTACGTGGAACAAATAGGGGTTGCAATAAGGATGGAGCACTTGCAGAAAACAGCACTGCTTGGAACTGCTCGAAAAATAAGGGGTGTTACCTTGGCTCACTGGTAGTGAACAGCTGACACTGTAGTACATCTCCAGCGTTAGAAGCTGTGCAAAGGCAATAATAATAATAATAATAATAGCACCACCCAAAATCTGACATAGAAAGGCTATATATACAACGCACAGAAGGTGGCAGGGGTCTTATACAGCTGGAAAACTATTATAAAATAACCACCATAGGACTGCAAAAATACCTACTCCAGAAGCAAGGAAAACTAATACAAATAGCCACAAAACACGAGCAAAACAAAAATCTGTTTTCAGTATTTAAGGAAGCTGACAAATACAAACAAGAAATCATACTACCTAACAAATACGAAGAAGAAGAAGAAGAAAAGCTATAAAATAAATGAAATCCAAACTAAAACTAGAACAGCAACGGACCATGATAAAACGATGGCAAGAAAAGCCCCTACATGGTAAATACTGGGCTAAACTAAATGCGAAAGAAATAGACAGAGAAAAATCCCAGCAATGGCTGAGAAGCTCAGGACTCAAAGCAGAGACTGAAGGATTTTTAATTGCTGCACAAGACCAGAGCCTCCCCGCTAGAAATTACCAAAAACATATAAAGTAACTGTAGAATTTGTGGAGATGGACAAGAAACAATAAATCATATTATCTCTGGCTAAGAAGGAATATATTCACAGACACGACAGAGCTGGGACCTATATACACGGGAAGCTATGCCAACACTATGGAATAACAACAGAAAAAAGATGGTATAAACACACGCCAGAAAAGGTCACAGAAAACGAGAAAGCAACCATACTCTGGGATATGCCAATACACACAGATAGAGAAATTAAGGCAAATAGACCAGATATAGTTGTCAAAGATCATGAAGAAGAAAAATGCTTTCTAATTGATGTATCAATACCAGCAGATGACAACGTCTCTCTAAAAGAAATGGAAAAACTTTCAAAATACAGAGACCTGGAAATAGAGGTAACTCGAATGTGGAATCTAAAAACAGAAACAATTCCTATCATAGTAGGTGCCTTAGGTATAATAAAAAAATATTCAGTCAAATACATAACAAAAACACCAGGACTTACAAATATATATAACATACAGAAAATTGCACTACCGGGCACAGCACACATCCTACGCAAAACACTTTCAATACAGTAACCATAAGAGCACCACAGCAAACCACAACACATACCCAAGGCGCACAGAGCTGCGCTCGGTAGTGAAGTGGAAGCACGTTATAAAAATAAAACTACTGAACAATAATAATGATAATATTAATAATAATAACAATCAAACTGCTCTATTACTGCATCAAACCCGTTCTTCCATATTTTATATTTCTTCTCTAATTTTTCTGTCGGTCTTTTTCCTATTTTTCTAGTTTCCTCTTAACCATTGCTCAATTTTTCCTAGATCTTACCTTGCCCGCATTATGTCCCTTTCAATGCATCATTTCCACCATGGTTCTTTTGCTCTACCATTTTTTGTTCTCTTAAGTTGTAATTTCTCCTCAACAAGTACAGCAATAGCCCCGAGAAGATTCCTTGTTTGTGATATGTCCTCCATCTGGATGTATGG
The DNA here is from genome assembly GCF_046866305.1 of Octopus bimaculoides. NCBI lineage: Eukaryota > Metazoa > Mollusca > Cephalopoda > Octopoda > Octopodidae > Octopus > Octopus bimaculoides. The sequence goes on from NC_142957.1 coordinate 380,695, forward strand.
TATGACAGCATTTATCTTTTGTGTTACTTTATTTATCATACTCCTATCTACCCTTCTCATATTCATGGAGATTTTGATTACTATAGAGCAGTTACAATGGAGGATCATGCTAAAAATCCAGAAGACCAGAAGATTCTTGAACAGGAAGAAGCAGTTCGGGGATAACAGATTGTTCAAAAATAACCCGAAGCAATTCTTCCGAACGTTAGAAGGAGACAATGGGGAAAATGTTGCTCCTGATGCAAATCAAGCCAAGGAGTTCTGGAGAGGATTATGGGAAAACAATGTGGATTGGAATTGTCAAGACAGAATTACAAGGAGGAAAGAAAGAAAGGGATATTGTCATAAGCACGAGTGATGTGAAAGAACAAGTGGGTAAAGTGCCTCACTGGAAAGCCCCCGGACCAGATGGGATTGATGGCTTCTGGATGAAGAGATGCCACGCGGTGCATGAAATACTAGCAGCCCAATTGAATGAGTGTGTCCAGAAAGGTACAGTCCCCACGTGAATGGTGACTGGGAGGACAACATTTATAATGATAGAAGAAAGGGGAATATTGTGGGGAAACTACCGTCCCATAACATGCTTAAACATAATCTGGAAGATAGTCACTGGAATATGTGCGGCAAAGACATATACCTTCCTGGGAGAGGAAGAAATACTACCAAGGGAACAAAAAAGATGTAGGAAGAGTTCTCAGGGTGCCAAGGATCACCTGGTCATCGGTTAAACAGTTCTGAGGCATTGTAAAAACCATCATACAATCATGTCTATGGCTTGGATTGACTTTAAGAAGGCCTCATTCTTGAATCGTTGAATGTCTGCAGATGTTCGGTGTTACTGACAACATCACAAATTTTCTGATGCATAGCATGAAAGAGTGGAAAACCAAATTGTACTCAAGTAATGTATTCGTTGGAGAAGTTAATATTAAAAATATTAAAAGGGGAATCTTCCAAGTTGACTCGTTTTCCCCGTTGCTTTTTGTAATTGCACTAATACCCATAACAATGACACTTAGGAAAGTTAAGATGGGTTGCCGCTGTGGGAAGAAAGGCCATCATTGAACCATCTTCTGTTTATGGATGACCTGAAATTGTTTGGGAAATCTGAAAAACAGATAGATTCCTTAACCAAAACAGTCGAGAAGTGTGGTAGAGACATCGGTATGGAATTTTCGATTACCAAATGCTCTGTACTTAATATGAAAAGAGGGAAGAAAGCAGCCTGTAGAGGATTGCTTTTACCATTAGAAGAGACCATGGGTGACCCCGACGGTAGTGGCTATAGATATTTATGGATTTTGGAGCTGGATGACTTTATATACAGAGAAATGAAAGTCAAAGTCAGCGAGGCTTATCAAAAAGGGTGAAGATGGTGTTGAAATCCAACCTGAATGCCAAAACTTTGATTACCGCAATGAATATCTGGGCAGTTGCGGTGGTCAGATATAGCGAGTCCATCCTCGAATGGACTAAGGAGGAAATATCAACACTGTATAGAAGGATTAGAAAGTTGATGACACTGCATGGGGTGCTACACCCTAAAGCAAACGTAAACAGACTGTATATGAAAAGAAAGAATGATGGCAGAGGACTAATTAGTATTGACCATTGTATAAGGAGTGAAAGGAGAACGCTTGCCGGGTATTTGATAAATAGGTATGAAGACCTGCTGCAATATGCCGCGAAAGATATGGGTGTAAATGCAGATAGAGTGATGGACAAGGAAAAGTGTAACCAAAGAGGTGAGGAGAAGAGAAAAGAAAATCTTGAAATGAGAATGCATGGACAGTTTGAGCGGAATACAGAAGACGTTAAGGATAATACAGCATCGTGGGCATGGCTTGAGCGAGGTGAATTGAAGCGTACCACTGAGAGCCTGATCATTGCTGCATAAGACCAGGCTCTCGCTACCAATTCAGTGAAGTATAATATCTATACAACTTCTGACACCCAGAAATGAAGACTGTGGAAAGGGTGTGGAAATGTGACCCACTTGATAAGTGGATGTGAGAGCCGAGCAGAAAAGGAATACGAGCACCGCCACGATAAAGTGTGTGTGTATCTTCATTGGCTTTTATGTTATAAATACCAATATGAAGTAACAGAGAACTGGTACGAGCATGTACCAAGTAAAGTTATGCAGGAAGATGGAAAAGTAACGATACTCTGGGACTATGATTTTCAGACGGATCGTGTTTTCGAACACCGTCGGCCGGATATTGTCATATTGAATAAGAGAGACAAATACTGTCAGATCATTGATGCAGCCATACCAAATGACTACAATATTGTGAGTAAAGGGGTTGAAAAATTCACCAAGTACTCCGAAATGACAGTGGAAATGGCGAGATTGTTTGGAATGCGAGAGGGTAATGTAAACGTGATACCAGTGGAGATCAGTGGAGATACCAGGGGCTCAATCCCATTGAAACTTCAAGACTTCTTAAAGCAACTGGAAATCCCATGCAAGATTGATGTCTTGCAAAAAGCAGCCTTATTGAGCACAGCGCACATCTTAAGGAAAGTATTAGCTGTCTGAGGTCCTTGTTGTGACTTGACAGATGACTAAAGACTCCGGTGCATTTTTACCTACACTGTGTTACGAAGAAATAATAATAATAATAATAATAATAATAATAATGATTATATGCCCGAAGATTAACCTATCAACAGAAAAATACAGACGAATACAAATCTGGTAGCCTTAAGAAGCTACGTTACGAGCAATGTTTATATGCAGAGAACTCGGAGACGGTGTTGTCTCAAAAAATTAATCCTAAACAGACAGATCCGTCACCTAATGTCAATGTCGAAGCTCGTCATACCTCAATGATAAAAAAGCAAAATACATACCAAATCAGCTTTAACCAAGATCAGCAAGTGTCGCGTACCTCAATGAGGAACCAGATTGGGTACGAAAATTCAGTTACTGGTTCAAATCTTGCTTAAACACAGGAGCTGGAAGTACTCCACAACCGGAATATTACAATACATGGCTATCCATGCTCGTCATCAGATAACCAAACAAAAAAGGGGTCTAGGGGAGATAAAAAAGAAGTTCTTAAGGCCTCTAAAAGTATCATGCCATGTATTTCCCTACAGATAAATCTAATACTGTACAAACCTACTTAAACTGGAGACAGAAACACCTTGAAGTAAGACCCTACATAGACAGTAACAAACTTCTAACGTCAGAAGAAACATTATAAAAAAAAATTACTAACTGAATTAGAGATTGACCAAATTAAGCAAGCAGTAAAGGATAAAAAGAATGAAACTGCAGCTAAAGAAGATACTACAGAGGAAATAATTATAAACCAGCCCAAGGCTGATGAAAATACAGTAATGATTGAAAGAGTTAAGGTATCTGATAGGCAAAGTGAAATACTCTCTGAACCAACCATAAACACTAATGCAGGTGAAAATCAAATAGATGAAGAAAGTCATACAGAAATCGACGCAACAGAACTACATGATCTAAAAAATCAAATCATGATTGAATGGCTGAAAATTAAAGAAACCAGTATGAATGAACGCGACACTCTCCCCAAAATTCGCAATTCTAATCAAAACCTGAAAGTAATTGGTAAACTTTCCATTTAACCCTCGCACAGTTGCATTCCCAAATCTTTTTCCTTCGCTGGGACAACCGGCGTGGTTAGCACTGTTTCCTCCTTCTGTAAATCCACCTTTTTAATAATTTACTTCTCTCTTTCTTTCTCCATCACCTCTTCGTCTGCCTTCCCTCTGGTCACAGCTTTTTTTTCTACCTCTACTTTCTTCTTTTTCTGGTTCTCTGGTGGCAAGTTCGTTCTCTCACTTCTTTGTTTCCTTTCCACTACCATGAATCCCTCCTCCGTTGTATTTTCTTCCATCTCTACCTGGTTCGTGTTTTCCTGTTTTTCTGTTGGCATCTCGCCTTCATGTGGCCTTTCTCGCCACATGCAAAACATGCTACTGCTGCTTCCAGGGCTTCCGAACGTTTGCAACAACGGACAACTTGCCTTCCTAGGAACGCTGTGGCTATGACTGCTTCCATAGCTTCTGAAGATGCAGATGGCTGGTCCATTATCATTTGCAAATATGCCTTCTGTTACCGCTGCGAGACCTTCACACGACCAACACCAGCTACGTCCTACATTGCAGCGTAACAGTCGACGGCGAGAAGCTGCCTATGGTGTGATGAGTACCAACAGCCATTATTGGCACCTACGCGCTTACAACTATGAGCCAAACTTTAATTACTCCATCCGCGCTGACATAAATATTGGAGAAATGCGCTTCCATTGCCAATTCTGCAATGCTAAAAAGTGGGCTGCCGATCCACCTGGAATGTGCTTCTTAAACGGTAAGGTCAGATTGCCCCCTCTTCCAGAACTGCCACAGCCTATAGGCGGCCTGCCCTCCACTTTCACTCTCAATCTTAGGTCGTCGGGCAGCACTATCTCCTCATCGATTCTATCTAAATCTTCCACTGTTGCCTGGATAGTGAGTTCAATTCCATATCCCCAGTAATCCACACTCTGTGTTCTTGTGGCCTTCAATATCTTGGCCTCTTCCTTCATATTGTACTTTATTGCTGTCATGAGCCATGCTTCATCTAGTTCTGGGGGTACTTTGCCTACTCGCACTCTGGCCACACGTTTGCCACAGTACGACGGCAACAGCACCCATTCCTCCGATCGTATTGCCTCCATGGAGTTCTTAATTGCTTCTACTTCTGTTGCAAAGCGCACCTCCACGGTGGCATACTTTCTTCCTCTTGTTATAAATGTTGTTTGTTTCCTGATACTTATCAAACATTCCTCAATCTCCTCCACTGTCGCGAGCTCTATCTTTCTTGTTGCGATTTTCATGGTTTTAAATACCACAGTTCTTTTTCTTAGATTGCTTATCAGCTCCGCAGGCAGTGTCAACTTCAACATGTCTCCGACTTTCTCCAGCAACTTCTCGCATTCTTTCATTTTCTTCGGCTCCACCTTAATTTCAATTGTTTCCAGTTTTCCTTCCTCTGTTCCTCTTCCAGTTGTGGCCGCATAACTCTGGCCACCCACCGGCGCTTTCTCCATTTTCCCCCAATTCACGAACAATATCAACAATCAAACAGCAATAATCAACAACCAATTTTTCAACAAACAAATATTCAACATTCCGACTTACTTCAAAGACACTCCGCTATCGACAACTCCACTCAGAAGAATTCTACTCAACTATTTATCTTTATTATAGGCATATAGCCTGAACAAAGAATGGACACTACAAGGACAGACAACACAAAACATGGGGTACATATAACGAATGATGAATATAAAATGAAATGTTTATAATGGGAAAATGGAATGGCTTACGAGTTTCCCAAAACTTGCAGCTTCAATTTACAGTTCTATTTATACAGTTTATTATCAGTTGCCGTCTTCATCTGTAATGTTCGTTCACATCTTCCAAACCAACTACATTTGGTAGATTTTCGTACCGAACATATATTTGACTTGCTGTGATCTTGTCTGGAAACCACTCTACAAACTTCTCCACTAATACCGCTTTTTGATTTGTCTCAAACATCTCTGGGTCCCAATTTCACTCTTACTAACCCTTTAATCTTCGCTCTCTATTTCCATTTCTTTTTGCTAAAACATCAACGTTCTCAATTTACTTCCCTTCGGTCTTCCTGTTCTCACCACATGCTCTAACTGCTTCTCCAATTTTCCTTCCCACGCCATAATTCTCTTCTTTTTTTGCTACATTTTTAAAGTTTAGCTCTTCTTCCTCGGGTTCTGAAGTTCTCTTCTCTGTACTTTCTTTATTCTCAGCTGCATTCTTTTTTCCTTTTTTTTTCTTTGGGCTTTTAGGCGGTGAATCAACTTGTGACCTCTTTCTCTCTGCTGCTGTTTCGTCCACCTATTTTTCTTCTTCCACCATTGCTTCTTCACTGACCACTGTTTCCTCCATCTGTACTTCTCTTAGGGGACACTTTGCTTGCATGTGTCCCGTACTTTAACATTGGTAATATATTGGAGGTCTCCCCTCCACCACAACTCTCAGTCGTGTTTCGTCGGGGAGCATCAATTCTTCGGCTATGTTATGCAGATCTGGCAGGGTTATATGGATAAATACCTCTACACCAAAATCCCACCAGTTGATCACTCGTGACTTTTCAACCTTTAGAACTCCCACTGCATCTTTGCAGTTATAAATAATGGCTGTAACCAGCCATTCTGGGTCTATTTCAGGGAGCACTCGACCAATCCTTACTTGTGCGGCTCTTCTTCCACAATAGGTAGGCAAAAGTGCCCAGCTAGCTGTTCTTAAAGGTACAGTGGAGTGCTTTTTTGACTCTTCCTCACTCGTAAAGTGCACCTCCACCGTGCCGTACTTTCTACCTTTTGCATAGAACGTTAATAGCTTAACTTCACTTAAGCACTGCTCTATCACTTCAATTTCTGCTATTTCAATTTTTTTTGTTTCGACATTAAGCGTTCTGTATACTATAATTTTCTTTTCAGCTCGTTCAAATGCGTCTTTAGACGGTGTTATTTTCAAACGACCTCCTTCCTTCTTGAATAAATTCTTAAATTCTTCTAAATTTGTTTTCTCAATGTGAATCTCTTCCATTTGCATTGCATCAGCAGACAGGCTTTTGCCTGCTGTCGCAGCAGCGTACGTTCCTGATTCCATACCCAAATTGGGTAGGAAAACAATCTTCAACAATGAATATTAACAAAAATATTTCAACGGTAATTCTTCAAATAATTTTCAGCAAAACGCAAATCAAACCAACTCACCACACTCAACGATCACTACTTCCAGCCAAAAACACAAACGCCAACTCAGAAAATTCTCTACTCAATTATAATCTTTATTATAGGCATAAAGCCTGAACAAAGAAGGGACACTACGAGGACAGACAACACAGAACGTGAGGTACTTTTAACGAATGATGCAAAATGAAATATTTATAATGAAACAAAAAAGGAAAGGCTTATGAGCCCCCCCCCCAAGCTCGCAGTTTCATTTTGCAGTTTTCTTTATACAGTTTGTTAATCATTTTTTTCGTCCGTTATATGCTCCATAAGTTCCTCTACATGTGTTTCATCAGGGAGCATTAACTCCTCCATGATGTTGTGTAGATCCAGTAGGGATACGTGGATTAGGACTTCAAATCCAAATCCCCAACAGTTAATCTCTTTCGTCCTCTCCGCTTTCACAACTTCCACCTCCTCCTTACAATTGAAAATGATGGCTGTCACCAGCCATTCCTCATTGATCTCTGGGGGCACTCTGCCTATTTTTACTCTCGCGGCACGTCTCCCGCAGTAAGTTGGCAAGAGTGCCCACTTTGCAACTCTTAAGGCCACCGTGGACTGCCTTTTCGCATCTTCCTCATTTCTGAAATGCACCTCTACTGTTTCGGATTTTCTGCCTCTAAAATAAGAAGTTGTCATATTTTTTACTTGGCAAAGCCACTCCTCTAATTCTTCCGTCGTTGCTATTTCATTTTTTCCTCTTTCCACATTCAGGGTTCTGTACACTATAATTCGTTTCTCTGCTCGTTGCGTCTCCTCTTTAGGGGGCGTCACCCTCAGGCAATCTCCTTCTTTCACAAATATTTTTTTTGTGGTTTAAAATTCTCTTCATGTCTATTTTAATTTCCGTCATTTCCATAGCGTTGGCAGACAGGCGTTTGCCTGCAGCCGCAGCGTAACTCGGTGTATTCATATCCAGCTCTGGGTATTACAACAATTTACAAAAAATATTCAACAAAAGTTCAACAATAATATATAACGATATTCTTCAACAGTATTCTTTAACAACAACAAAAATTCTGACTCACCACAACGCTTTCTTCAACCAAAATCACAACTCAACTCAAAAGTTTTGCTGCTCAACTACTTTCTTTATTTAGGCATAAAGCCCCACATAGAATGGACATTACAAGGACAGACAACACAAAACGTGGGGTACATGTAACGAATGATGAGTATGTGATGGAATATTTATAATGAAGGAATGAAATGGTTTACGAGCCCCACCAAAGCTTGCAGTTCCATTTAACTGTTCTTTTATACAGTCTATCATTTTTTTATTGTTCGTCCTTTATATGTTCAAGCAGATCTTCTCTCCCAATCACACCGGGCAAATTCTCATATCGAATATATATATCTGTATGGTCAATTAATTCTGGGAACGCTCCACAGATTTTCTATCTTCTCTCTTTCCAGCAACACTGCTTTCTCATTGATTCAAACAATTCTGGTTGCAATCTTACTCTAATTACACATTTTATCCTCGTTATCTGTTTTATTATCTCCCATAAAGGGTGAACAAAGAGGGGACAGCACAATCAAACATTGGGGTCGACAAATGAGGTATAGAAATTTATATGGGATGAGTTGACAGTACCATGGTAGATAAAGCAATTAAGAGTATGAAGACCGGGAAAGCCCCCGGCCCATCAGGAATCACTGCAGAGATGCTCAAAATATCTGGCAGTGTTGGCTATAGCCTAGTCACCCGTATTGTTAACCAGGTGATACATGAAGGAGTTATACCCAATGACTGGTGTAGCAGCACCATAGTCAACTGCTACAAAGGAAAAGGTGACGATTTAGATACAAATAATTACAGAGGTATCGAGCTTTTAGATCAGGTAATGAAAGTCACAGAGAGGGTCATAGCCCAACTAATTAGGGAGCGAGTCAGTTTAGATGAGATGCAGTTTGGGTTCGTGCCAGGTAAAAGCACTACTGATGCCATATTTCTAGTAAGACAGCTGCAGGAGAAATACCTAGCCAAGGATAAACCTCTGCACCTGGCTTTCGTTGACATGGAGAAAGCTTTTGACAGGGTCCCCCGATCTCTCATCTGGTGGTCAATGAGGAAACTTGGGATAGAAGAATGGTTAGTGAGAGCTGTGCGAGCCATGTACAGACGCTATCAGTAAGGTGAGGGTTGGCAACGAGTACAGTGAAGAATTCCGGGTAGAGGTAGGAGTCCACCAAGGTTCTGTCCTCAGCCCCCTCCTATTTATCATAGTCCTCCAGGCGATCACAGATGAATTTAAGACAGGTTGCCCCTGGGAGCTCCTCTATACTGATGACCTTGCACTAATTGTGGAGTCACTATCAGAACTAGAGAAGTTTCAGGTGTGGAAGCAAGGACTAGAATCGAAGGGCCTTAGAGTCAACCTAGTTATAACCAAAGTCCTAATCAGTAGGAAGGTAGATAAAACACAAACCCCTTCAGGTAGATGGCCCTGCTCAATATGTAGAAAAGGTGTAGTTAGTAACTCTATAAGATGTACCCAGTGCAAGCTATGGACACATAAGAGGTGCAGCAATATCAAAGGAAGGTTAACTAGGAAGTTAGTTTTTATATGTGGCAGATGTTCAGGTGCAATAAAGACTGTAAACAAACAGGAAACAACTTCTATCTCATTCCAGGGTGAAAAACTAGAGGTAGTCGATAGCTTCCGCTATCTGGGCGACCAAGTTAGTAGTGGGGGTGGGTGCGCTGAAAGTGTAGCTGCGAGAATAAGAATAGGCTGGGCAAAGTTTAGAGTGCTCTTACCTCTGCTGGCGACAAAGGGACTCTCACTCAGAGTAAAAGGCAGACTGTATGACGCATGTGTACGAACAGCCATGCGTAGGCTTGCAAGGAATGAAGCCAGTATGCTCCGATGGATGTGTAATGTCAGTGTGCATACTAGACAGAGTGTAAGTATCTTGAGAGAAAAGCTGAACATAAGAAGCATCAGTTGTGGTGTGCAAGAGAGACGATTGCGCTGGTATGGACATGTGGTGAGAATGAACTAGGATAGCTGCGTGAAAAAGTACCACACCCTAACAGTTGAGGAACCCATGGAAGAGGTTGGCCCAGGAAGACCTGGGCTGAGGTGGTGAGGCAAGACCTTCGTACATTGGGCCTCACCGAGGCGATGACTACTGACCGAGACCTTTGGAAATATGCTGTGCGTGAGAAGACCCGGCAAGCCAAGTGAGACCTAAATCCAAGGCCTCTGCCAAGAGTGTAGCCAGCCCACTTATGCATACCTTTCTTTCATTGGACACTAAACTCCGCTTGCGAAGACCTGTTGAGGAAAGCGAAAGCGAAATCATGATGGCACTTGGACCAGTAGATCACTAAGAGCACTGTCCGAGCGCGATCATTGCCAGAGCAGCTGTCTGGCCGGTGGCGCGTAAATAGCACCAGCATGATCATTACCAACATCGCCTTCCTGGCATTTGTGCCAGTGGCACGTGAAAAAAACATTTGAGTGAGGTCGTTGCCAGTACCAGTGGCACGTAAAATACACCATTTTGAGCATGGCCATTGCCAGTACTGCTTGACTGGCCTTCGTGAGGGTGGCACGTAAAAGCACCCACTACACTCTCTGAGTGGTTGGCGTTATGAAGGGCATCCAGCTGTAGAAACTCTGCCAGATCAGATTGGAGCCTGGTGTTGCCATCTGGTTTCACCAGTCCTCAGTCAAATCGTCCAACCCATGCTAGCATGGAAAGCGGACGTTAAATGATGATGATGATGATGATTAGCCGAATGATACACAAAAACGATAATTACAAACAATAAAAACAAATGAGATAAATATAAACAGGTATGCTCCGACCCCACGAGCCCTGTCTTTTCATCGACACCTTGTTTTTTTTACCTTTATGACATGCTCACGCAGGGCCTTTCACACCCAACATCCGTGCAACATGCATCCATCGTTTTTTAAACACACTCTGTGACAGACCTTCTTTCCAACCCTACTTTTCTTTTCAAGTGAAACTTAAATAAGTTCACTAAAGCAAGGCCAGATAAGAAGTTGTCTGTCCTCATTCCTTTCATCCTTGTCTTGCAAATCACCTCTCTCGCAATTGTTACTACTACGAGAAAGCAATTCTTACCTTGATTCGTGAAGAAATCTGGTGGGTTGATTTTTAAAATCGACTCACCTGATAGCTGTACTCTTCTCTCGTTCGACAACAGGTGTTCTGCATAAACCCACACAACAGAAATATCAGGACACTTGACAATAGCGTGCAGGACAGTTTCTATGTCTCACTCGCATGTTGGGCAGGCCGATGGCCCAGGGTGGCTGTGTCTGGTGAGTTTATCTCGAACCAGTAAAGCTCTTCAGTAACACTACCAGGCCAAAGACTTTTGAAAGTTAACCAGTGTCTTCGGTCCGAATGTCCTTTGAAACAGGTTGTCCAACTGAGTATCATTGAGACCCAGGGTCGTTCCCAGGTCATCATTTCCTGCCTCTACCAACCTACTATAAAAAGCTGCGATGGAACTGAGACCGCTGACATTGCCCGAGTCCTGGAACTGGAGAAGTGCCTTACGACACTCCGTATACCATGAACCCGACCTTGATCTGCGACGAAACCAATTATCGCCAAAACCGGTAAAGCCGGGGAACATCCGTCTAGCGAGTAGAGACCACACCCGTTCACCATCCAGGTAGAGCCAGAGATGCCTCAACCTCAACGCATGTCTGCTCATCATTAGCCACGGCATCCCCAACCCACCCTTTAACGGCTTCTGGCAGCAAATAGAACGTCATACAAGAGGAGCGGAGTCCAACTACAAAAAGCGAAAGATTTGCCTGTCCAACTTGCTTAACCACGAATCCGGACAGGACACGACGGTCAGGCGGTAAATGATGACCTATGCGATGAACACATTGGCCATCTTCGCCCTCCCTTTCAAAGATAGCCACCGCCCAGACCAGGTCTTGACTATGTGGGTCACCTTGCCCAACACCTCTGACCAGTTCTTTTCTATTTGGCAATCTGGACCAATCCAGATTCCTAGCAACTTAATCGGGCCCTCCGTCCAGCATCCTACGACGCTATTCGAAGGCACCGACTTGCCCCTCTAGGTGCAGAGTTACAAGCCGACTGATTTTCCCCAGTTAATTTTTGTTCCTGCCACCATCTCGTAAACCTTAATGGTTTCACCTACTTGCTGCAGGTGATCCATCTTGGTCACGATGATGGTGATGTTGTCCGCGTACGCTGTAACAGATCCTCCACCTCCTGGATTCGTCGGGATACCACTCAGCTTTCTCAGCCAGTACATACAAAAGCGGGGAGAGCGGACACCCTTGGCGAATCGACCGTTTGATGAGGAATGGCTTGGAAAGAATACCGTTCACCCGAACAATCGAGTCAATGTCATCGTACAACTGTATGATCCACCTGAGAAAACCGAGACCCAGTCCAAACTGCGCAAGAACAGTCACCAGGTAAGGATAGTCCACTCTATCAAAAGCTTTAGCTTGGTTTAAATGGACCAGTGCCCCACCTTTGCCAGTTCTATTACTATACCCCTCTACGGTGTAACGTATAAGATAAAGATTGTCCTGGATGGTTCTGCCGGAGACCGCACAGGTTTGTGCTTCCCCGATCAGACCATCCGCGACCCATGTCAATCTTTTTGCTAACACCTTGGCCAAAATCTTCATCTCTGCGTTCAGCAGAGTGATGGGCCTAAAGTTGTCTACATTATCCCCCGTGTCAGGGTCCTTCTTGACCAGCGTCACCACTCCCCGGCGCACAGACTTGGGAATCCTCCCATTCTGCTGCCAGTTTGCGTAGACGCCGGCCAGTACGTGACCGAACAAGTCTGGCATACTTTTATATAGCTTGTAGGGTAGACCATCGAGTCCCAGCGCCTTACCACCGCCGCAGTCAGCAATCACCTCGATCACCTCCTCAGGCTTGATCGACCCTTCACAGGTCTCCGCATCCCGCCTCGAGAGGCGCGGCAGCCCGGCGAGGAATTCTGTAAGGCCCTCCCTATCGACCCTCCGAACAGCTGGGCAGAGTGCTCCTGAAAGGTCCGACACATCTCCTCAGGTTCGTGCACCGCATCACCTAGCGAGTTAACCACAGATCGAATTATGGAATCGTTTCCATGTTGGGCTTCCACAACACGTGCCCATCCAGCGGCCTTGATCCCCTTGCTCCCCACTGCGCGAAGTCTAGCCCTGACAATACAACCCATGTGCTTGGCTTCGCGGTGCTGGTTTAATGCCAGTCTCTTCACCGTCACCTGAGATGCGTCGCCAGACCTTATGGCTTCCTCTGGAGCCTTAACTAATCCAACCTCTTTACTACGCCCTCTAGCCACTAAACCTGCGCTATATCTAACTGACTCAAATTTAATGACTCTTTTGAGGGCGTACCACCATCTGTTGTTAACGATGGAACCGGTTAACGCCCTCTGAATTAATAACTTAATCCGGCTCCTGTACTCCTTAATCGCCAAAAGGGACTTATTGAGTTTCCAGTAGCTGGAGCCCTTAATACATAACTTATCTAGGTGCAGTTTACAAGTGACCATTTTATGATCACTGTAACTGACCAAGTGAAATTGTGGACACGTAACTATTTTCTTATCTATTTTCCTAATAAATATCCTATCTATGTATGACGTCGAAGACCCGTTGCTATTTGACCACATCCACTGTGGAGCTTCCGGGAATTGTAGTCTGTGGGGATCTACTAGCTGGAAGCGACTTAGTAGATCCCGGAAGCCACAGTTTGGTCTACTATCCGAATCAGAGCCAACACTATCCACGTGCGCATTGAGAATAGTGTTGAAGTTACCTAAGGAACGTGACGTGCTTAGGAACTTCTCCAAATCTCGAAAATAATCAGTCTGCCTTGAATTGGGTGCGTAAACTGCCACCAACCTGATTTCCTTACCACAGATGAATGTCAAATCTAAGACGACCAGCCTACCTTCTGGATCTGAAAAAAACTTTTTCTCTGAAACTCGGTTTCTTTTGATGAGGACCAACACCCCACCCCCCGGCCGGCCTGAAGAAATGAATTTCTCGTAGCCATTCAGGAGCGGGAGCAGATCTCTTGGTCCTTTTAACCGATTTGCTCCGATCCCACGAGCCCTGCCATTTTAACCAACACCTTGCATTTCTGTTATGACATACTCACGCATGCTGTGTGACCTGACGTCATTTAGGAAATGTTCTTGTTTCCAGCTCGCCACCAGGCCACGCACATTCAAACAACCTACGTGAACAGCCATAACGGAAAGAAATTAGCACTTACTTGGTGTCGGAAGGCGGTGGAGTCCTGTTGATGAGGCCCTTGAATATCTTTTCGGACAGGTCCCATCTTAGAGGGCCTAGATCTTGTCGTAAGTCATTTGAAAGAATATTGTAGGTTTTACCCTCAACTTTATAAATTTCGATTCCTTCAAAATTGAATTGTTCGCTTGTGATTTTTTCACTGTGTTCAGCCGCAATTCTGTTTATCAAAAGTCTATTTGAATTGCAAACTGCCATGTAACACTTATCCATTTTTGCCTTTTTTTGTTTCATGTTTTTTCTTTTTCTTTTTCAACTGTAATTGTTTTATGTTTTCTTTTAGTTATATTTATCTTCCATCTATCCGCTCCTTCTGGTACCGGAGTCAGTTGAGCTGCCCCCGCGGATTCGCCCTCCACTGTCTCCTTCGCCATCTCTACTTTCTTCTTTTTTACAGTCCACACTGTGGTGGCCTTTTTTTCCACACTGGAAGCATCACGGCTGGCGCCCTTCCACCATTACGGCCATGTGGGCTTCACCAACCACGATGGTCTCTGTTATTTCTTCCAATGTGGCTTGTTCTGCTTGAATGATCATTTTAATGTCCTGGCCATGCCAGTTACGAGGCTCCAGCACTTCCACCTCTAAGACATTTATTTTCTCCGCTAAACCGTTTATCACGGCTGAGACCAGCCATTCAGAGTCCATCTCAGGGGGAATCCCTCTAATATTAATTCTTGACGTCTTTCTACCCATATATATGAGCAGAAGAACGCCCTCATCCGTTGTCAACGGACTTACAGAATGAAGTCTTGCTTCTTCTTCCGACTCAATCCTGACTTCTATTGTTGCATATTTTTTGCCTCTGGTCAGATATTGAATTTTGTGCCAAATTGGTTTTAGGCACTTTTCAATCTCATTTTCCACTACATAGTCAATCTTCTCCTTTACGATCTTATAAATGATTGTTTTTTTTTTCCACATTTTCTAATATCTGTTTTGGAGGTAATAATCTTGTTTCGTTTCCCTCCCTTGCTAACATATCTTTATGTTTCTGCAAGTTTTCCATGTTTATTTTTTTCACTTTTGCTCTTGCTGCCGCAGCAAAGTCCATTTTCTGTTTTCCTTTTTTTTCTTCTTTTTCTTCTACTTTTTCTTTGGTTAACAAGCTTTTAACGTCTATGTTTCTTCTTGTTGTGGCTGGTCTCTTCACAATTTCCTCCTCCTCCACTTCCAAGACGATATCCACAATTCTTTCTATTTCTTCCTCAGATATGGTCGAGGTACTCGCCATGTCTCAGTCACTCCCCCAACGGGGAAAAACCACAAGGTTTAACGAATGCAATAACAATCCAACAGTAACAGAACAATTATAACAAAAACTCTCCACTCCAACTCTGGAACAACAAGGTACACAATCCAATAGGTAACCCACACAAAATAACACAAATCCAAAAGGCACACCTTTTACCTTTGTTCTTCTCTTTTCCAATTCTATGTCTTTCTTATATATCATTAACATCCTTAAATTTCGCCCCACAGGTTGTCCCATTCTTCTTGCTTTTACTCTTTGCTCGTGTACTTTAGTCAACCACTCTTCCATTTTCTCCTGTCTAATTCTGTCTTTTTCCCAAAATTTCTTGTCTCCAGTTCCGAGGTTCGATTCTCTGTGTCTCCTATGTCATTCACATATTTCTTTTTTGCCTTCCCTGCATTTTGGGTGGTGACTCCACCCTCACTCTTTTTCTATCTGTTGTCTCTTCATTTGTATTTTCTTCTTCCACAGCTGCTTCCTCTTCCACCATTGCATCCTTGCTCACCTCTCTTAGGGGACACCTTGCTTGCATGTGTTCCCTACTTTTGCATTGGTAACATACTGGGGGTCTCTCCTCCATCACAACTCTCAGTCGTGTTTCATCGGGGAGCACCAACTCCTCCGCGATGTTTTGCAGATCCGGTTGGGATACATCAATTAGAAGTTCTAATCCAAATCCCCAACAGTTAATCGCTTTCGACTTCTCCACTTTCACCACTTCCACTTCTTCCTTACAATTGAAAATGATGGCTGCTACCAGCCATTCCTCTCTGGGGGCACCCTGCCTATTCTTACTCTCGTGGCACATTTCCCGCAGTAAGTTGGCAAGAGTGCCCACTTAAGGCCACCGTGGAGTGCCTTTTTGCATCTTCCTCATTTCTGAAACGCACCTCCACTGTGCCAAATTTTCTTCCTCTAGAATAAAAGGTCGTTAAATCCCTTGCTTCACTAAGACACTCCTCTATTTCTTTTGTCGCTGCTATTTCAATTTTTCTTCTTCCCACATTTACTGTTTTGTACACTATCAATTTTTTCTCTGCTCGTTGTATGTCCTCTTTAGGAGGCGTCACCCTAAGGCAATCTCCTTTTACAAATAATTTTTTATGGATCAAAATTTTCTCCACGTCCATTTTAATTACCCCCATTTCCATTGCATTGTCTGATGGGCTTTTGCCTGCAGCCGCAGCATAACTTCGTGTATTCATACCTGCAATGGGTATTACAACACTTCACAAAAATATTCAACAAAGTTCAACAATAACGATATTCTTTAACAACAACAAAAATCACGACTCACCGCAACGCTTTCTTCAAACCAAAATCACAACGCAAACTCATAAATTTCTCTACTCAACTACTCTGACATCTAGACTTCTCCCTCTATATTTACGTATTGGTCTAGCCTACTTCATCGTCTGGGGGCGTCAACACAACTATCATCATTACATTCAACATCATCAACTGCATCATAATCATCATCATCATTTTATGTCTGCTTTACATCCTGGAAAGCCTTAGATATTGTGACAGAAACTGGCCAGCTGATGTACTGACCAGACTTCATCCTGCTTCGGCAGGGTCTCTTCCGCTCATACTCTTTATTATAGGCATATCGCCTTAACACAGAATGGACACTACCAGGACAAACAGACAACACAAAATGTGGGATACATAGAACGAATGATGAGTATGAAATGAAATACTTACAATGAAATGATGAAATGGCTCACGAGCCCCCCAAAGCTCGCAGCTTCATTTAACTGTTCCTTTTATACAGTTCTTAATACAGTTTATGATCTTTCTATTCTTCAACTGTTATAGATCTTCTGTCATCACAACGTTTGGCAGATTATCATAGCGCACACATAACCCTCTCGCTTTAATTTTTTGCGGATACATCTCTTTAAGTCTCTTCACCACATTCTCTTCTACCAGTGCAGCTTTCTCATATCCTTTAAACATCTCTGGATCCAATTTTATTCTTATTAGCCCTTTTAGTTTTGATATCTTCTTTTCTATCTCTATATCTTTTACATTAACACTCGGTAATACCTTTTTATCGGGTTCTCATATATCATTACTTCATGCAACTTCTCTTGTACTCTCATCTCCCACTCTTCAATTTTCGCTGCTTTTTCCGGGTCTCTTACATATTTATATGTATACTTGGGTTCTTGGGTTCGATTCTCTATTGTTTCCCTTTCTTCTGCTGTCTTCTTTTTCCCTTTCTTTTTTTCGAGTTTTTTGGCAGCGATTCGATCCGCGATCGCTTTCTCTCTGTTACAGTTTCCTTCACATTTTTCTCCTGTTCCTCTCTTTCTTCTAACACCTTATTTTCTTCTGCCGTTGCTTCTTCACTGACCACTGTTTCCTCTATCTGTATCTCTCTTAGGGGACACAGCCTGCATGTGTCCCCTACTTCTGCATTTGTTGCATACAGGTGGCCTGCCCTCCACCACGACCCTCAGTCGAGTGTCAACAGGGAGCACCAGCTCCTCCGCAATGATGTGCAGGTCTGGCAGAGTTATATGGGTTAAAACTTCTAACCCCAAACCCCACCAGTTGATCTCCTTTGATCTCTCCACTTTCACAATCTCCACCTCATCCTTGCAATTAAAAATCACAGCTGCTACCAGCCATTCTACGTCTATCTCGGGGGATATTCTTCCAATCCTTATTCTTGCTGCTCTTCTACTGCAGCATACTGGCAAAAGTGCCCACTTGTCTGTTCTCAGGGGTACAGTGGAGTACCTCTTCCTCACTCTTAAAATGTACCACCACTGTACCATATTTCTTGCCTCTCGTGTAAAAAGTTGTCACGTCCATAATTTCACTTAGGCATTCTTCAATCTCGTCCACCTTGGCTATCTCAATCCTTTTCGTAGTCACATTTAATGTCTTGTAAATTATTATTTTCTTCTCTGCTCTTTTGGAGGCTTCCTTCGGTGGAGCAACCCGAAAAAGTCTCCCTCCTTAATAAATTCAAAATGTTTCTTAAACTTTTTCATTTCTATTTTTATCTCTTTCATTTCCATAGCGTCGGCTGACTGGCTTTTGCCCGCCATCACTGCGTAGCTAGTAGTCTGCATACCCACACACTGGGTATAAAAATTCACAATTTTCAACAAAAATTAATAACAGCAAGAAGTTCAACAATTCTCAACAACAATTTGCAATAACAATATTTAATAACAATTAACTCACAATATCTCCGCTCTCAAACACAACTCCAACTCGAAATCACCAACACAACACTAAATTTTTCGCTCTTCCTCTTGTGTCATTTATTTTCCATTACAAGCGTTTCATTTGCTTAGAGAAATTAAAACGCTTTACAAGTCAGATAGACGTTCCTATTAGATATATTACAGATAACAAAACAAAAGCTTAATACAAATCAGGAGCAACACAAACAGAATCCGTGAAGGAAATAGAGAGACACACATACATGCGCACTCACACAATCAAACACATACACACACACACACACATATATATGTGACCGAGTGTCTATCGTTGGCGATTTTCTTTCTCTGTCTTCCCTTCTTTGGACTTTTTCTATATTTCTGATGAAGAGCTCCGCTCGAAACGTGAAGTCCTCTTTCTTTTCTGAGCGTCCGATAACACTGTACTTATTCCACGTCCTCGCGTTGTTGTTTTTTTTTCTTGCTTGTTCAGGTTTGGATTGACAATCTACATATATGTATATGTATGTATATATATATATATATATATGTATATATATATATATATATATATATATATATATGTATAAATTTATGACATGGAAAAATGTTAACATGGAAAGTAATATTCTTAGGATTATAAACCTGGAAAAGTACAGGACAAGTTATTAGACCTGTAAAAGTATAGGACAAAAGAAGAAACTTTTTACTTAAAATATTGCAGCAAAAAATGCCAGTTCTTCTAATTTATCACTCTTTACAGTTTTCGTCTTTTAAATTTATTGTACAAAACTGTTCAGCTAATTTGTAAGTTTGTCTAATTAGTCACTTTTTTCTGTATTTAAAGTATTAAATTAGCCAAATTCTACTTAAATAAGTATAGTGTTATTTATAATAAAATATTTTTTAATATTCAAATTTTAATTTTAGCTGCTATATTTTAAGTAAAAAGTTTCTTATTCTTTACTAGAAGTAATAGCTCATCCTGTACTTTTACAGGTATAATAACTTGTCTTGTACTTTTCCAGGTTTATAATCTTAAGAATATTACTTTTCATGCTTGCATTTTTTCCATGTAATCCATGATTTTTCCAGGCATTGCTGTTATAAGATAATTAATAATGTGTCAATAATTTAGGATTTTACCTTATAAAATACTAGGTAGGGGGATACATTGGCTGCTATTTTTAGCGTGTCGAGCGACCAGGTAGAGGCCCTTTCATTGGTTTGATTGTGTGGTGAGATTTCTTTACACACATATGTAATATGCATATATAACATCGGCAGAAGTTAGAGAGTAAGTCAAAAGCTGAGGGTTTCGTGTATTGGCACTTATCAAACACGAATTTGTCCATTGTGACTCTGTAACTTGTGACAAAATTACTTCTAAAATACAAAATTTTGTCAAAAAACGTTAAGAGTAAACCCTGTTCTATGTGACACATTCTACCAGTATCCGAAGTTTCAAAGAGTTTAGGTAAAAAAATAGATAGATAGATAGATGCATAGATACATACATACATACATTCAGACATCGATATATCAGTACCTAACTGTGGTTAAGAGTGGAATTGACTATCATATCTATCGATGCTGGGGTCATTTGTAACCTTAGTCACTTTAGTGGTGAGTACAATTCTGGCTGTCTTTTACTTGTTTCAGTCATTTGACTGTGGCCATACTGGATCACCGCCTTTAGTTGAGCAAATCGACCCCAGGACTTATTCTTTGTAAGACTTATTCTATTCTATCCGTCTCTTTTTGCCGAACTGCTAGGTTACGGGGGACGTAAACACACCAGCATCGGTTATCAAGTGATGTTGGGGGGACAAATATAGACACACACATACATAAATATATACGACGGACTTCTTTCAGTTTCCGTCTACCAAATCCACTCACAAGGCTTTGGTCGGCCCGGGGCTATAGTAGAAGACACTTGCCCAAGGTGCCACGCAGTGGGACTGAACCCGGAACCATGTGGCCCGTAAGCAAGCTACTTTATTTTATTATATTGGCCATGACGGCCTGACATAGAAGAAAAGAAGCTGCGGGCTGGACAAAGACATAATGGTATGTGTAATGAAAAATAATAATAATGAATAAATGGGGAGAAAAGCAACACTTGCCGATCGCTTGATCCCCGAAAACATTGTTCTCTTATATGAGGCAACCGCCTCTTACAAATGTTCATATGCGTTCATTATATTTATCACTGAAGGTATTTCGCTTCCATGTACATTCCTCCTCATCACTTGTGTATCTGATTTCCGCCAACGTCCACGCCCTCTCTAAGTACTCCTCGAGTGGCATGTCGGCGTCGCCCAGCACCATGTAAAACATTTCTCAGATATCATATAGGTCATGCGATGCGTCCAACGTTATGACCTCCACAGCTATCTGCGAAAGCCATTCGGGATCCCGCATGCAGGCCAGGGTTGCTCCCTTAGGATATTTTTCCAACTCCTTTTCTATCTCTCCCCCTCTGTAGACTTTTCCACCGTCGGCAGCACAATTCCCACTGGCGGTGGTTCAACATCCGTTAGCACCTTTTTCTTTTTTCCGGTGGGAGAGGAAGAGTCCCCCAGTTTACCTGGGGGACTCAATCCCTCTTCCAACTTTACATTTGTTTGAGGTTTTGGCGGGCTACTATTAATGCCCGCCTTTCTTTTTTTCCTCTTTCTATTGAGGCCACTGCCTCCTCATTTTTTTTTCCTGCCGAGCAGGACTACTTTTTTTAATGGGTGTCTGCTCCTGGGTCACTTTCGTGTCTCGGTGACAATCCTTTTTCAAATGACCAGGCTCCAGGCATCCGTGACATTTCGGAAGTCGTCCTTCAAGAATTACAGGATACCTAGAACCTGCCATGGTCAAGTAGTCTGGAAAGACCACACTGTCATCGTCTAACTGAGTCCACAACGTCAATATGGCCTTAGCCCCAACCCAGTCAGCAGATGGCAACAATTTTACATTTAACAATTTAGTGTCTCTGGTGCCACCAAATCCCCTTTGGATGGTTTCGGCCAAACAACTTTCTTTTAAACCCGGTGGCAACCCACAGACAAACGCCCGCTTACATTTTCTCCCACAATAAGAGGGGAGGAACAAAATTTTTCCCCCTCCAGGGGCTGACTGGCGAACTTACACGCCATCTCTGGGGTTCCAAACAGCAACCATATGGTTGCATATTTGGAACCCCTGGCGATGTGTTTTATCATCGGCATGTACTCTGCCAGCTCCTTTTCTATTTCTAGCCTAGGAAAGGGGACAATGATATCCAAGGACTTTCAATAAGTCCTTAGAACCACCGTCCTCCTTTCCAAATCTTTCAGTCATTCTTTGGGTGGGTTAATTTCCCACACCAAAGCAGTATTTTTTTTCTATTGTTCTTATTTTAACTGCAAAAAATAATAAACAAACAAAAGAAAGAAAAAACAAAAGATAAGATATTTTATTCAGATTTATTCTATTGTATTGGCGTTAGGAAGGCCATCTGGTTTCACCAGTCCTCAGTCAAATCGTCCAACAAAGCACCCACTACACTCTCTGAGTGGTTGGCATTAAGAAGGGCATCCAGCTGTAGAAACTCTGCCAGATCAGATTGGAGCCTGGTGTAGCCATCTGGTTTCACCAGTCCTCAGTCAAATCGTCCAACCCATGCTAGCATGGAAAGTGGACGTTAAACGATGATTATGATGATGATGATAACTGATTGACCTTCAACCAACCATCATTTTCCAGCAAGATGGTGCACCACCACATTGGCGACTGTATGTTCGTGGGTTCCTCAATCAAACATTTCCAGACCGGTGGATTGAAAGGGATGGGTCAATTCCTTGGCCGCCACGTTCACCAGATATCACTCCCCTGGGCTTCTTTCTATGGGGCTATGATAAAGATATCGTGTATCGAACAAAGAGACAGGTCATTACTGATGTCATTGCCACAATTGATGAGGCTATGCTACAGCGAACATGGCAAGAAATCGAGTACCGTCTTGATGTGCTTCGTGCAACTAATGGTGCCCATGTAGACATGTATTAAATGAGGTAAACAAAAACTTTAATAAACACTGAATATCAACATCATCATCATCATCATCGTTTAACGTCTGCTTTCCATGCTAGCATGGGTTGGACAATTTGACTGAGGACTGGTGAAACCAGATGGCTACACCAGGCTCCAATCTGATTTGGCAGAGTTTCTACAGCTGGATGCCCTTCCTAACGCCAACCACTCCGAGAGTGTAGCGGGTGCTTTTACGTGTCACCCACACGAAGGCCAGTCAGGCGGTACTGGCAACGGCCACGCTCAAAATGGTGCATTTCATGTGCCACCCGCACAAGAGCCAGTCCAGGGGCACTGGCAACGATCTCGCTAGAAAATCCTACGAAGGCCAGTCAGGCGGTACTGGCAACGGCCACGCTCAAAATGGTGTATTTTATGTGCCACCCGCACAAGAGCCAGTCCAGGGTGACTGGCAATGATCTCGCTCGAAAGTCCATTACACATGCCATGGGCGCAAGTGCCAGAAAGGCAACGCTGGGCACAGGTGCCATCACGATTTCGATTTCGCTTGCCCCAATAAATCTTCGCAAGCAGAGTTTCGTGTCCAATGAAGGAGACGGCGTTGGTATGGGTGCCAGTCGTCGAATTTAACTCGATTTCGATTTCACTTGCCTCAACAGGTCTTCGCAAGCGGAATGAAATATCTCATCAATTGCATTTATAATAAAGTTTTGAAATGGTAAAGAGACTTTACGGACACCCTGTATATTGAAACTGTTAATGTGTGTTTATTATACATTAAGGTCCCTAATTCAAGCCAGGATGAAACATGGATGTTTGATGATGGTTAAAAAAAATCCAAAATGGTTTTAAGAACAAAGAGAGTACGTCGTTTTAAATGTACTTAATGAATCCAAAGTGTTTGACTGCTCTTGTGAAGAATTCGAAGTGGTGTCTCCGGGGGAAACTGCGGTAATGGAAGACAAGGGTCGACTGGGCGGGACCTGTTGCCAAACTCTGTGTGGTGAATCATGGTCTCTTATACTAGTCCCTGGATAAAAAAAAAATGAAATTCAAAATGTCTTTTTTTTCGTAAATTCTCCCACATAT
The DNA here is from genome assembly GCF_046866305.1 of Octopus bimaculoides. Classification (NCBI taxonomy): domain Eukaryota; kingdom Metazoa; phylum Mollusca; class Cephalopoda; order Octopoda; family Octopodidae; genus Octopus; species Octopus bimaculoides. Next base: position 404,378 of record NC_142957.1, read on the forward strand.
ATATATATATATATATTGAAACTGTTAATGTTTGTTTATCATACGTTCAAGTCCCTCTGACATACTGGATTCTTGTCAACCCCCCTACCCCCAATCCAGCACAGAACATAAAATGGAGACAAGTACCAACTGGTCTGCGTGAAAATGCTTAAACAATTGTGAATTCCTTCTTACATGAAACAACTGGTCGCCTTCTAAATTTACAAAATCAGCAAAAAAGTATATATATATATATATTGAAACGGTTAATGTTTGTTTATCATACGTTCAGGTCCTTCTGACATACTAGATTCTTGTCAAATCCCCTTCTGCCCCCAATCCAGCGCAAAACATAAAATGGAGGCAAGTACCAACTGGTCTGCCTGAAAATGCTTAAACAATTGTGAATATATTCTTACATAAAACCATCAGTCGCCTTCTAAATTTACAAATAAGCAAAAAAGTCTATATATATATATATATATACTAGCAGTATGACCCGACCTTGTCCGGGTGTGACTCATTATGCCATCTACGAAAAGTCTTGCTAGCTGAAAATCAACTAAAAAAGAAAGCCTTACAATGAAAAAACCCTTATGATGTAAATATGTTCATAATTCAAAAGACGATGAAATTAATAGGGAAAGTCTGAAGGCTGTTTTGTGTAACATTATTAAGCATACGTAAATTTCATCCGTGTAATTGGCTATAGAAATGCTTGTGCAAAACAACTTTTTGCGCTGCCCTGATTATACATAGCAGGGTAATCCCTTTTCACAGGAGCTAGGATGGCAATTTGTGATGAAGCAATTGCTGGCGATCTGTTGCTAAACAGTTTTGCCAGAATTCTATCAGATTGGGCAGAAGGTGTTGATGCACCATTTTGCATTATGTTCAAAGTAGCTACTGGAATGTGGTGAATTGCTGCAGTCTGTGGCTGTCATTTTAAACCGGTTGCTGTCTTTCCCCAGCAAACTCTCTTCTTTGGAGGCATAATCTATGTATATATTAAACAGAACAACAAAAGTTATAATAGATGGCAGGGTCGGTACTTTTCACATATCTGTAACTTTTCAGATTAAAACCCGCACGATTACCCAACCCTAATCCTAACACTAACACTAACCCTAAACCCTAACCCTAACCCTGACCCTAAAAAACGTAACCGTAACATTAATCCTAAACCCTAACCCTGACCCTAAAACCCTAACCCTAACACCCTAGTGAAAATCGTGGTAAATTTACAAAACATTGACGAACATGAGTTATATTTTACTGAATGATTGTGTACTTGCACGTGTATGCTTTTGAGAGAGCGAGAGAGGAAGAGGTAGAGAGGGTGAGAGAAAGGAATAGGGGTAGTTAAAAGTTTTCATATGACTGCTTCTCTTCACTGCCTATTACTTCATTAGAAATCTAAGGATGCACATAAGCACATAATAGAGAAAAATGAAACAAATATGGACGACTTGCTCCGAAACACCACCGAGTGGGGAACACTTCTCAAAAATAACCTGCAGTTGTTTCCTTCAAAATTCCTACATGCTTGAAATGTACATACATCAAGGTACATTTGTACAAAATTTCATGAAAAAATATTCATTTTCCTGGAAGTTAAGAGAAATTTAAGTGGAATTTCTGAATATTGTACCCCACCACCTTCCAAAACACTTTCACCGAATTTTTTTGTATATTTGGAATCTACATAATAAATAATATATGCATAGAACATTTCATTAAAAAATATTCATTTTTATGAAAGTTATGACCTTCCAAAGTTGGGGGATACAACTCTGTAGTTATGCCATCAATGTTTTGTAAATATACCACGATGTGAATGATTGTGTTTACTTGCACGTGTATACGTTTGAGAGAGCGAGAGAGGAAGAGGGGGAGAAATGAATAGAGATTGAGAGCAATGTGTATGTTGTTGTCACAGATCACGTATGTGTGGTTGTGTGTGTTTTTACGTATCTATGTTATGAAAAATAGGTAAAGAATACGGAGATGAAAGTTTAATCTATGACGTTGTATGTATCACTTTCTCTCTCTCTCCCTCTTTTACTCTTACTCTCTATATTTTTATGTTGAGCGCGTGTGTAAGAATGGCGTTCCAGGTAGCAGGGATGAAATATAAAGGTTGCTAGAAACAACAGCCAAATCTCCCTTAAATCACACAAAGTAAACGGAATTTTAAAAATCTAATTACTGCACTGGAAAGTTCACATCGAGAAAATTCCATTGATGTAAAAATTTTTACGAAAAAGTGGAAAATGTGGATTTCTATAAACATTCAAAAAGGCTTCACACTAACACACAACTTCAGATTTATATATTAAGATATATATATATATATATATATTGAAACTGTTAATGTTTGTTTCTCACACGTTCAGGTCCCTCTGACAGACCGGATTCTTGTCAACCCCCCTGCCCACCAATCCAGCGCAGAACATAAAATTGAGACAAGTACCAACTGGTCTGCGTGAAAATGCTTACACAATTGTGAATACATTCTTACATGAAACAACTGGTCGCCTTCTAAATTTACAAATAAGCAAAAGAGTCTATATATATATATATATATATATATATAAAATTATAATACAGGGTATCTAAGAGATACCGCCACGCTGAAAAATAGCTGTCAAATCTTGACTCTAAAACCACAATAAATGTCCACATAGCAACAAGGAGCGAAGACGAAGACAATATAAACCAGTAAAATAACAAGATAATTCCAGATCCCGGATTTCTGGCTTTGCATAAATAATGCTTTGCCTTCATCGGTGGAATATACTCCAGCACATAAATACAAATATATGTATATAAACAGTATACTTACATGTACGGACGTATACACACATATATATGCACGTATGTACACGACTAGCTTAAATAGCCCGCCTAAAAACTCCTCGTGCGATACGGACAGAATATCAGCGCAGTAAATACACTGACGGATATTCTGTCCGTATCGCACGAGGAGTTTTTAGGCGGGCTATTTAAGCTAGTCGTGTACATACGTGCATATATATGTGTGTATACGTCCGTACATGTAAGTATACTGTTTATATACATATATTTGTATTTATGTGCTGGAGTATATTCCACCGATGAAGGCAAAGCCAGAAATCCGGGATCTGGAATTATCTTGTTATTTTACTGGTTTATTTTGTCTTCGTCTTCGCTCCTTGTTGCTATGTGGACATTTATTGTGGTTTTAGAGTCAAGATTTGACAGCTATTTTTCAGCGTGGCGGTATCTCTTAGATACCCTGTATTATAATTTTAAATAATTATTACCTTTGATGGTTTTTATTCCCATGCTGGCCACTTGATAAGATCGATATTTTAAATATCGATCTTATCCTTATTTATATAAATATATATATATATATATATATTGAAACTGTTAATGTTTGTTTATCATACGTTCAGGTCCCTCTGACAGACCGGATTCTTGTCAAGCCCCCCCCGCCCCCAATCCAGCGCAAAACATAAAATGGAGGCAAGTACCAACTGGTCTGCCTGAAAATGCTTAAACAATTGTTAAAATATTCTTACATAAAACAATCGGTCGCCTTCTAAATTTACAAATATGTACTCGTTTAGGTTCTGACTGGCTTCGGTCATTAATCTGGCTGTGGCTATGCTGGGGCAGCGCCTTTAGTCGAGCAAACAACGAACCCTGGACTTATTCTTTGTAAGCCTAGTACTTATTCTATCGGTCTCTTTTTGCCAAACTGCTAAGTTACGGAGAAGTAAACACACCAGCAACGGTTGTCAAGCGATGTTGGGGAGGACAACCAGAGACACAAACACACACATATATATATATATATATATATATATATATATATATATATATATATATATATATACGATGGGCTTCTTTAAGTTTCCGTCTACCAAATCCACTCACAAGGCTTTGGTCAGCCCCCGAGGCTATAGTAGAAGACACCTTGCCCAAGGTGCCACGCAGTGGGACTGAACCCAGAACCATGTGGTTGGTACGCAAGCTATATATATATATATATATATATAAGATGGGCTTCTTTCAGTTTCCGTCTACGAAATCCACTCACAAGGCTTTGGTCGGCCCGAGGCTATAGTAGAAGACACTTGCCCAAGGTGCCACGCAGTGGAACTGAACCCAGAACCATGTGGTTGGTACGCAAGCTATATATATATGTATATATATATAAGATGGGCTTCTTTCAGTTTCCGTCTACCAAATCCACTCACAAGGCTTTGGTCGGCCCCCAAGGCTATAATAGAAGACACTTGCCCAAGGTGCCACACAGTGGGACTGAACCCAGAACCATGTGGTTGGTACGCAAGCTATATATATATATATATAAGATGGGCTTCTTTCAGTTTCTGTCTACCAAATCCACTCACAAGGCTTTGGTCGGCCCCCAAGGCTATAGTAGAAGACACTTACCCAAGGTGCCACGCAGTGGGACTGAACCCAGAACCATGTGATTGGTACGCAAGCTATATATATATATGTATATATATATAAGATGGGCTTCTTTCAGTTTCCGTCTACCAAATCCACTCACAAGGCTTTGGTCGGCCCGAGGCTATAGTAGAAGACACTTGTCCAAGGTGCCACACGGTGGGACTGAACCCAGAACCATGTGGTTGGTACGCAAGCTATATATATATATATATATATATATATATAAGATAGGCTTCTTTCAGTTTTCGTTTACCAAATCCACTCACAAGGCTTTGGTCGGCCCCCAAGGCTATAGTAGAAGACACTTGCCCAAGGTGCCACACAGCGGGACTGAACCCCGGTGCCATGTGGTCGGTAAGCAAACTTACTTACCACACAACCACTCCGACTTCGAGACAGGAGGCGGCTGTGGTCTAGGAGAAGCCTTTTCAGAAAATACAACAAAAGGATCGAAACACGTGTAGGGTTCACCGTTATGATGAGAATCCCCACCGGCGCTGCTACAGCTACTGTTGTTGCTTGCGGAGGGCTTTCCACTGGCCCCGAGCATCTGCTCTTGGACCTGCTTCATGCTGGGTTGCATCAAACTGCGTACTTTCTGTATCTGCTCGTCCGATTTGGCTCCAGGCTGTAAAGAAAAAAATCTTAGAGTTATCCCCCTTCGTTTAAACATCTCCCTGAAAAATGGTCTGAAAAAAGGGTTAGGGTTTAGGGTTGGGGGTTGGGGCTAGGGTTAGGGTTTAGGGTTGGGGTTAGGGTTTAGAGTTAGGGTTGGGGGTTGGGATTAGAGTTAGGGTTGGGGTTGGGGTTAGAGTTGGGGTTAGGGTTGCGGTTAAGGTTGGGGTTCGGGTTTAGAGTTAGGGTTGGGGGTTGTGGTTAGGGTTTAGAGTTGGGGTGGGGGGTTGGGGTTAGGGTTTAGGGTTGGCGTTAGGGTTTAGAGTTAGGGTTGGGGGTTGAGGTTAGAGTTGGGGTTGGGGTTGGGGTTAAGGTTGGGGTTGGGGTTAGGGTCTAGAGTTAGGGTTGGGGTTAGGGTTTAGAGTTAGGGTTGGGGTTTGAGTTGGGGTTAGGGTTTAGAGTTAGGGTTAGGGTTGGGGTTAGGGTTTGGGGTTGGGGTTAGGGTTGGGGTTAAGGTTGGGGTTGGGGTTTAGAGTTAGGGTTAGGGTTGGGGTTAGGGTTTAGGGTTGGGGTTTAGGGTTGGGGTTAGAGTTGGGGTTAGGGGTTGGGGTTAGGGTTTAGGGTTGGGGTTAGGGTTTAGAGTTAGGGTTGCGGTTAAGGTTGGGGTTGGGGTTTAGAATAGGGTTGGGGTGGGGTTAGAGTTGGGGTTAGGATTGGGGTTGGGGTTAGGGTTGGGGTTAGAGTTAGGGTTGTGGGTTGGGATTAGAGTTGGGGTTGGGGGTTGTGGTTAGAGTTGGGTTTAGGGTTGGGGGATGGGGTTAGGTTTAAGTTAGGGTTGGGGTTTGAGTTGGGGTTAGGGTTGGGGTTTGGGTTAAGGTTGTGGTTAGGGTAAGGTTTGGGATTAGGGATAGGGTTAGGGATAGGGTTTAGGGTTGGGGTTAGGGTTTAGGGTTAGGTTTGGGGTTAGGGTTGGGGTTAGAGTTAGGGTTGGGGGTTGGTTAGAGTTGGGGTTAGGGTTTAGAGTTAGGGTTGGGGGTTGGGGTTAGAGTTAGGGTTAGGGTTAGGGTTGGGGTTAGGGTTAGGGTTTAGTTAGGGTTGGGGTTAGGGTTTAGTTAGGGTTGGGGGTTGGCGTTAGAGTTGGTGTTAGGGTTGGGGTTTAGAGTTAGGGTTGGGGTTGGAGTTGGGGTTAGGGTTTAGAGTTAGGTTTAGGGTTAGGGTTGGGGTTAGGGTTAGGGTTTAGAGTTAGGGTTGGAGTTGGGGTTTAGGGTTGGGGTTGGGGTTAGGGTTGAGGTTAGGTAAAGAATTCAAATTTGATGACAAAAAATTCAATTTTGATAATAAAAAAACATCTAATTAAAGACAACAGAATAAAAAAAAAGGGAAACCTACCTGTCTTTGTCCCGTTGGGAGCCCTATTAGGGCCTTCATCCCCTGATCCAGTCCCAGATGTGCAATATGGCTGAAGTTGATGGGGAGAGAAATGATACGGGAACGTCGTTCAATCCTGAAAAGGGAATTTGAAACCATGAGGGCTTAATACTGCCCTCCTCGATTTAAATTCTACAGGTAACCCGTAGAGATGACCTGAAGTCCTAGGGTTAGGGTTGTGGTTGAGGTTGGGGTTAGGGTTGGGGTTGGGGTTAGGGTTGGGGTTAGGGTTGGGGTTAGGGATAGGGTTTAGGGTTGGGGTTAGGATTTAGGGTTAGGTTTGGGGTTAGAAAATAGGGTTGGGGTTATAGGGTTAGGGTTTAGGGTTAGGGTTAAGGTTAGGGTTGGGGCTGGGGTTAGGGATAGGGTTTAGAGTTAGGGATAGGGTTTAGGGTCGGGGTTAGGGATAGGCTTTAGGGTTAGAGTTTAGGGTTAGGGTTGTGGTTGGGGTTAGGGTTAGGGTTGGGGTTGGGGTTGGGGTTAGGGTTGGGGTTGAGGTTAGATTTGGGGTTAGGGATAGGGTTTAGGGTTAGAGATAGGGTTAGGTTTGGGGTTTAGGGTTAGGGATAGGGTTAGGGTTGGGGTTAGGGTTTAGGGTTAGGGATAGGGTTAGGTTTGGGGTTTAGGGTTAGGGATAGGGTTTAGGGTTAGGGTTGGGGTTAGGGATAGGGTTTAGGTTTAGGGTTAGGGTTGGGGTTAGGGGATAGGGTTTAGGGTTAGGGTTTAAGGTTAGGGATAGGGTCAGGGTTGGGGTTGGGGATAGCGTTTAGGGTTAGGGATAGGGTTTAGGGTCGGGGTTAGGGATAGGGTTTAGGGTTAGAGATTAGGGTTAGGGTTGTGGTTGGGGTCGGGGTTAGGGTTGGGGTTAGGTTGGGGGTTAGGTTGGGGTTGGGGTTGGGGTTTAGGGTTAGGTTTGGGGTTAGGGATAGGGTTTAGAGTTAAGGATAGGGTTTAGGGTCGGGGTTAGGGATAGGGTTTAGGGTTAGAGTTTAGGGTTAGGGTTGTGGTTGGGGTTAGGGTTGGAGTTGGGGTTAGTTTTGGGGTTAGGGTTGGGGTTGGGGTTAGGGTTGGGGTTAGGGTTAGGGATAGGGTTAGGTTTGGGGTTTAGGGATAGGGTTTAGGGTTAGGGATAGGGTTTAAGGTTAGGGATAGGGTCAGGGTTGGGGTTGGGGATAGGGTTAGGGATAGGGTTAGGCATAGGGTTTAGGGTTAGGGATAGGGTTAGGGATAGGGTTGGGGTTATAGTTGGGGTTAGGGATAGGGTTAGGTTTGGGATTTAGGGTTACGGATAGGGTTAGGGATTATGGTTTAGGGTTAGAGTTTAGGGTTGGGGTTTGGGGTTTAGGGTTGGGGTTTAGGGTTGGGTTAGGGTTGGGGTTAGGGATAGGGTTAGGGTTAGAGATAGGGTTTAGTGTTAGGGATAGGGTTTAGGGTTAGGGTTGGGGTTAGAGTTTAGGGTTAGGGTTGGGGTTGGGGTTAGGGTTTAGGGTTGGGGTTAGGTTTGGGGTTAGGGTTGGGGTTAGGGATAGGGTTTAGGGTTTAGGGTTAGGTTTGGGGTTAGCGTTGGGGTTAGAGATAGGGTTAGGGTTAGGGTTGGGGTTAGAGATAGGATTAAGGATAGGGTTAGGGTTTAGGGTTAGGGTTGGGATTAGTATTGGGGTTAGGGTTGGGGTTAGTGTTGGGGTTAGGGTTAGGGTTGGGGATAGGGTTTCGCGAGAAAACACACTACTAACACAGCACAAATAATTTAATATACGTTTTAGAATATTACCCTAGTAATATAAAGTTACCCTAGTAACAAAGAAACACCACGACCCTTCAATAGATTAATATGTATGTATAAGGAGCTAAGAGTTACACCATTACACCATTAAAAATAGTGCATATCTACGCAATACCCTTGTAGATAGTTCATAGGTTGGAAGTGGTACTTGATGAGAGAGCAATTACTCTGAAAATATGTATATACACTCATAAAGGCATATTAATAATTACAAAATATAAACTTTTACATGAAGCAATATGATAATATGTTAAAAATTAATTCCACAATCATTAATTAATTCTATAATTAATTAATTAAATTTATGCATGAGGAGTTTAATGTAACATACAAAATGGTGACATGTGACTTATTTGCTTCGTTCATCAAATTACGTCCGAATTATACTAGGATTCAATGTGGAGGCCATGTGGTTGGATTGTCAGGAGATAGTTCACATTTGATGGCATAGAATTTAAATTTGATGGCCAAGAATTCAAATTTGATAGCACAAAATTCAAATTTGATGACAAAAAAATAAAATTCGTAAAAAATTCAAATTTGATGACGAAAACTTCAAATTTGATGGCAAAAAATCCAAATTTGATGGCTAAAAAATAAAATTCGTAAAGAATTCAAATTTGATGGCAAAGGATTCAAATTTGATGGCAAAAAATTCAAATTTGACGCTATAATTTGATGAATAAACAAAGAGGTCCTTAAAATACTCCAAAACTTTTACACCATAAAATACATAAATAATTAACCACAAAATAAGTCGTTACACATACTAACTGCTAATTAAATCATTTATAAAGCTTGGGAGGGGGCACAAGACAAGGATTAGTGATAACTCATGCAAAAATTAATAAGAAAGCAGATATAAAACGGATGGTTTATGTGCAGAGGAGAGAGAAATGGTAGAAGCGTATAGTTAAAGGGAAGGGGAAAACAATTCATGTTAAATAAGATTATGTAGGGTTTTATTCTGGGATCAGAGCTGTAGTTTTGGAGTGGGGTGTCTGTTGAGTAGATTGGCCACCCCACTGCCAATGATATTTTTGGCCTAGAATTCAAATTAGGGGCTTCCGAAGCCTAGAATTAAAATTAGGGGTCTTCGAAGCCTAGAATTCAATTTAGGGGCCATCGAAGCCGAGAATTCAAATTAGGGGCTTCTGAAGCCTAGAATTCAATTTTGGGGCCATCGAGGCCGAGAATTCAAATTAGGGGTTTTCTAAGTCCAAAATTGAAATTAGGGGTTTCCTAAGCCTAGAATTGAAATTAGGGGATTCTGAAGCCTAGAATTAAAATTAGGGACATTGAGAGCCTAGAATTGAAATTAAGGGCCATCGAAACCTAGAACACAAATTAGGGGCTTCGGAAGCCCAGAATTGAAATTAGGGTATTCGGAAGCTTAGAATTAAAATTAGGGGCTTCCGAAGCCTAGAACACAAATTAGGGACTTCCGAAGCCTAGAATTAAAATTTGATGGTAGAGAATTTTAATTTGATGGGAAAGAATTTTAATTTGATGGGAATTTTAATTTGATGGTAAAGAATCTTAATTTGATGGGAGAGAATTTTAATTTGATGGCAGAGAATTTTAATTTCATGGCAAAGAATCTTAATTTGATGGTTTAGAATCTTAAT
>NC_142957.1:419277-421777 GCF_046866305.1 Octopus bimaculoides
CACCCTATAACTCATAACCATAACCCTAACGAAGTTCGTAATTTCCCCAAGACACCTGATGAAGGCTGGAGGGTATATCAGCCGAAACGTTGTATTAACAACAAACAAGATGAGGTGAAATATCCGTCAAATGTAAACATTGTACATAATTCCTCATCTCTTAAATATATCGAAAGATACCTTAGGAATGAGAACCCAGGTTCGAAATGTCCCCCAAGACACCTGATGAAGGCTGGAGGGTATATCAGCTGAAACATTGTGTTAACAACAAACAAGATGAGGGCAAAGATCCCTTGAAAAATACCTTAGGAACGAGAACCCAGGTTCGAAATTTCCCCAAGGCATCTGATGATCAAAATGTTATTTTGATCATTCCAGCGTGTTTCTAAGACTGTTCTACGCTAGAAATCAAAGTTTCATAAATAAAATTCCAGTTAATAGTATTATGGGAGGTAATGGGTGAATGACAAGCGAAAACCTATGCTGGATTGGCCGTCGCCTGGGACAATAACGACCGTGTTTTCCAGTGGAGAATGAGACTTGCTAAGAGATTTCTTAAAAATTACAAATTTCGTAATTATCTGTCAATATTTACCCATATCTAAACTCTTTGCTACATCTATGAGGTATATTTATCTGATATTCGAACGAGGTTTGCTAATTTTTCACCCAATATCTCGCTTATTTCTAACCCTAACCCATTCCAGCGTGTTTCTAAGGCTGTTTTACGCTAAAAATCAAAGTTTCATAAATAAAATTCTAGTTAATAGTATTATGGGAAGTAATGGGTGAATAACAAGCGAAAACCAATGCTGGATTGGCCGTCACCCGGGACAATAACAACCGCATTTCCCAGTGGTGAACAAGATTTGCTTCTGGAAAAACCTTGAAATCATTGTGGCTGGGAAGCAATCTTCTTACCACATAGTCCCTAAGTCCCTCGGGGACCCATGAAATTATAGGAGGTAATGGGTTAAGTAACAATCATTATTAAATCGTAATTTTAAAATGGATTTAAGATTCGTGCAAAAACAAACAGGAATTTTTAGTGATTTAGTAAAAGATCAGAAGACAAAATTGAAAAAAAGCTTCATGCAAACATATATTAAGTCAAAGTTTCGACAGGATCGAGTGGCAGCTAGGTGGCGCTGCTTTCTAGGAGCCTAGCCACAGGCCCTCCATAGGTCAGTTTAAATTTAGACAGGGTCACATACCAGCCTGCCGGAGCATAGCAGCAGGTAAGGCTTCTTGCCCTCAATCGGTCACTTAAATGAACCCAACATAAAAAACTCAATTCTATAAGATACACTCTGTCTATAATTTATTTGTCGTATGACTGCGGCCATGCTGGAGCGCTGTGTGGTTAGTAGCTTGCTTACCAACCACATGGTTCTGGGTTCAGTCCCTCTGCGTGGCACCTTGGGCAAGTGTCTTCTACTATAGCCTCGGGTCGACCAAAGCCTTGTGAGTGGATCTGGTAGACGGAAACTGAAAGAAACCCATCATATATATGTATATATATATATATATATATATATATATATATATATGTATATATATATATATATATATATATATATATATATATATATATATAGCTTGCTTACCAACCACATGGTTCTGGGTTCAGCCCCACAGCGTGGCAACTTGGGCAAGTGTCTTCTACTATAGCCTCGGTAGATGGAAACTGAAAGAAGCCCATCGTATATATATATATATATATATATATATATATATATATATATATATATATATATATATATATATATATATATATATAGGTGTAGGAGTGGCTATGGCCGTAGGAGTGGCTCTGTGGTAAGTAGCTTGCTTACCAACCACATGGTTCCGGGTTCAGTCCCACAGCGCAGCACCTTGGGCAAAGTGCCTTAGTATATATGGACAATTTTTGGGGCAGAAAAAACCTAATTCCAGGGTTGACCTAGGGTTGTAACACAAAATATATACCAGGCATCATCACTAATTAATTTCAAAACAGGTAAATTGCAAACTTACCCCTTGGAGACCCTATCGTCGTCTCGGGTTTTGAAGGAGTATCGACGTTTCGTACGGGAGGCTTGCCAAAACGCTGACAGATCGGGAAGGATCGCTTGTTCTTCACCTGGAAGAAAAATGAATAAAGGGATACTTAAACCTCTGCTGGTGACAAAGGGGCCTCTCGCTCAGAGTGTGCGGTAAGTAGCCTGCTTGCCCAAGGTGCCACACAGTGGGACTGAACCCGGAACCATGTGCTTGGTAAGCAAGCTACTTATCACACAGCCACTCCTACGCCTATATATATATACATATATATATATATATATATACTACGGGATTCTTTCAGTTTCCGTCCACCAAATCCACTCACAGGGCTTTGGTCGGCCCGAGGCTATAGGAGAAGACTATATAAGCAAGCTATATATATCTATATAGGTGTAGGAGTGGGTGTGTGGTAAGTAGCTTGCTTGCCAGCCACATGGTTCCGGGGGTTCAGTCCCAC
>NC_142957.1:426777-431997 GCF_046866305.1 Octopus bimaculoides
CCTTATAATAAATTTTAAAGGATTAGCGTCAATTTAACCTTATACCAGAACAGTCGTGTCTTATTCCTTTGAAGGGCTGGGGTTAGGTATAGGGTTTTAGAGTTAGGGTTAGGGTTGCAGGGCTGGGGTTAGGTATAGGGTTTTCAAGTTAGGGTTAGGGTTGCAGGGCTGGGGTTAGGTATAGGGTTTTCGAGTTAGGGTTAGGGATTTGGAATTAGGGTTATATGGTTAGGTTTTTAGGGTTAGGGTTTTAGAGTTAGTGTTTTAGGGTGAGAGTAAGGTTAGGGTTTTAAGGTCAGGGTTTTAGGGTTAGGATTACGGTTAGGGTTAGGTATAGGGAGTTAGGGTTAGGGTTTTAGGGCCGGGGTTAGGGTTTTAGGGTTAGGGTCTTAGGATTACGGTTAGGGTTAGGTATAGGGTTTTAGAGTTGGGGTTTTAGGGATGAGGTTAGGTATAGGGTTTTAGAGTTAGGGTTAGGGTTTTAGGGCCAGGGTTAGGTATAGGGTTTTAGAGTTAGGGTTAGGGTTTTAGGGTTATGTATAGGGTTTTAGAGTTAGGGTTAGGGTTTTAGGGCTGAGGTTAGGTATAGGGTCTTAGAGTTAGGGTTAGGGTTTTAGGATTACGTTTAGGGTAAGGTATAGGGTTTTAGAGTTAGGGTTAGGGTTTTAGGGCTGAGGTTAGGTATAGAGTTTTAGAGTTAGGGTTAGGGATTTAGGTCCAGGGTTAGGTATAGGGTTTTAGAGTTATGGTTCGGGTTGTAGGGCCGGGGTTAGGTATAGGGTTTTAGAGTTAGGGTTAGGGTTTTAGGGTTATGTATAGGGTTTTAGAGTTAGGGTTACGGTCTTAGGGTTAGGGTTAGGGTTAGGGTTAGGGTCTTAGGATTACGGTTAGGGTTAGGGTTTTAGGGCCCTGGTTAGGTATAGGGTTTTAGGGTTAGGGTTTTAGGGCCGAGGTTAGGTAGAGGGTTTTAGAGTTAGGATTAGGGTCAGGTATAGGGTTTTAGAGTTAGGGTTAGGGTTAGGTATAGGGTTTTAGGGCCAGGGTTAAGTATAGGGTTTTAGAGTTAGGGTTAGGGTTTTAGGGCCAGGGTTAGGTACAAGGTTTTAGAGTTAGGGTTAGGGTTTTAGGGTGAGGGTTAGGGTTTTACAGTTAGTGTTTTAGAGTGAGAGTAAGGTTAGGGATTTAGGGTTAGTTATAGGGTTTTAGGGTTAGGGTCTTAGGATTACGGTTAGGGCTAGGTATAGGGTTTTAGAATTAGGGTTAGGGTTTTAGGGCCGAGGTTAGGTATAGGGTTTTAGAGTTAGGGATAGGGTTTTAGGGTTAGGTTTAGGGTTTTAGAGTTAGGGTTAGGGTTTAACAGTTACGCTTTTAGGGGGAGGGTTTACATTTAGTGTTAGGTATAGGGTTTTAGGGCCGGGGTTAGGTATAGGGTTTTAGAGTTAGGGTTACGGTTTTAGGGCCGAGGTTAGGTATAGGGTTTTAGGGCCGAGGTTAGGTATAGGGTTTTAGAGTCCCCTAAGACACCCGAAGAAGGCTGGAGGGTATATCAGCCGAAACGTTGTTAATAACAGACAAGATGAAGTGAAATATCCGTCAAATGTAAACATTGTACATAATTCCTGATCTCTTAAATAGAGAACTGTATTTCAATTTTGGTTAATGTTTAAATAAAAAAGATGAGAAGGGGATACTAACCGTTGAAGACCAACAGGTATTCCTTGTGCGACATCTCGACCGCAGCTAATGCGTCGACAGGGGTTTGGTGTAGAAACTTCAGGGTAACATCGTCAGCGTTGACAAGAGCTGTCGAGAGAAGGGCAAATAGAATTAAACACTATTTCAAAATGTAATGTTTCTTTCGGAAAGTTACTTCTTCTGCAGTGAATAATAATAAGTGTCTTTGGGCCGTGACTGCTGAGGACATACGTAAGCTCCCAAGGAATGGAGCCAGTTTTGGTGTGCAAGAGAGACGATTGCGCTGGTATGGTCATGTGGCAAGAATGGATGAGGATAGCTGCGTGAAAAGTGCCACACCCTAACAGCTGAGGGAACCCGTGGAAGAGGTAGGCCCAGGAAAACCTGGGCTGAGGTGGTGAGGCAAGACCTTCGAACATTGGGCCTCACCGAGGCGATGACTACTGACCGAGACCTTTGGAAATGGGCTGTGCGTGCGAAGACCCGGCAAGCCAAGTAAGATCGTTGCCAGTGCCCCTGGACTGGCTCTTGTGCGGGTGGCACAATAAAATACACCATTTTGAGTGTGGCCGTTGCCAGTACCGCCCGACTGGCCTTCGTGCCGGTGGCACGTAAAAGCACCCACTACACTCTCTGAGTGGTTGGCGTTAGGAAGAGCATCGAACTGTAGAAACTCTGGCAAATCAGATTGGAGCCTGGTGTAGCCATCTGGTTTCACCAGTCCTCAGTCAAATCGTCCAACCCATGCTAGCATGGAAAGCGGACGTTAAACGACAACGATGATGATGATGATGATGAAGATTGCTTCCCAGCAACAATGATTTCAAGGTTTTCCAGAAACAAATCTTGTTCACCACTGGAAAACACGGACATTATTGTCCCAGGTGACGGCCAAATCCAGCATGGATTTTTGGCTTGTCATTAAAGCAAAAAAAAAAAGGGGTGAAAAGTTTTCGGGTTTACTTACTCATAGGGGCTCCATCTCCTTGTACACTATAAATCGCAAAGCATGATGGGTAACTAACGCAGAGGCGTTCGTTCATCATTTCCAGAAACTGAACACACCCTGGGACTTGTATATCTTTTAGTTTGTGTTGCCGTTGTTTCGTTTTTGTGATTTCGTAGACCTGGATGGTGCGTTTGATTGCTACACATAAGCAAGATGTGGACCCTTGCCGAATTAATCCTGTATAAAATAAGTGGAATCCTTTCGTTTCGGTTATTTTAATGGGGTCATTTTCCAACCAGCCCTGGGCCGACATCTGAAGCAGTTTCACATGGCGTTGTTTACCTGAGCGGAAGACAAAATCAAAAATTCTGTGCAAGACAAATTTTAACATTTTAAAAATTTTGGAATTTGAAATTTCAAATCTGAAATCGTAATTCAACCATAATCGATGACTGGCACCCATGCCAACCTCTCCTACATTGGAGACTAACCTCTGTACTGGCACCCATGCCAACCTCTCCTTCATTGGACACTAACCTTATCACTAAAACCCTATCCCTAAAACCCTAACCTAACTCTAAAACTTTAACCCTAACCCTAAAACCCTAACCTAACCCAACCCTAAAACCTTAACCCAACCCTAAAAACTTAACCCTAACTCTATCCCTAAAACCCTAACCTAACCCTAACTCTAAAACCTTAACCCTAAAACCCTAAAACCGTATCCCTAACTCTAACCCTAAACCAACCTCTCCTTCATTGGACACTAAACTCTGTACTGGCACCCATGCTAACCTCTCCTTCATTGGACACTAAACTCTGTACTGGCACCCATGCCAACCTGTCCTTCATTGGACACTAAACTCTGTACTGGCACCCATGCCAACCCCTCCTTCATTGGACACTAAACTCTGTACTGGCACCCATGTGAACCTCTCCTCCATTGGGCACTAAACTCTGTACTGGCACCCATGCCAACCTCTCCTTCATTGGACACTAAACTCTGTACTGGCACCCATGTGAACCTCTCCTCCATTGGGCACTAAACTCTGTACTGGCACCCATGCCAACCTCTCCTTCATTGGACACTAAACTCTGTACTGGCACCCATGCCAACCTGTCCTTCATTGGACACTAAACTCTGTACTGGCACCCATGCCAACCCCTCCTTCATTGGACACTAAACTCTGTACTGGCACCCATGTGAACCTCTCCTCCATTGGGCACTAAACTCTGTACTGGCACCCATGCCAACCTCTCCTTCATTGGACACTAAACTCTGTACTGGCACCCATGTGAACCTCTCCTCCATTGGGCACTAAACTCTGTACTGGCACCCATGCCAACCTCTCCTTCATTGGACACTAAACTCTGTACTGGCACCCATGCTAACCTCTCCTTCATTGGGCACTAAACTTTGTACTGGCACCCATGCTAACCCCTCCTTCATTGGACACTAAACTCTGTACTGGCACCCATGCTAACCTCTCCTTCATTGGACACTAAACTCTGTACTGGCACCCATGCCAACCTCTCCTTCATTGGACACTAACCCTATCCCTAAAACCCTAATCTAACTCTAAAACTTTAACCTTAACCCTAAAACCCTAACCTAACCCAACCCTAAAACCTTAACCCTAACCTAACTCTAACTCTAAAACCCTAACCCAACCCTAAAACCTTAACACTAACCCTAACTCTAAAACCCTAACCTAACCCAACCATAAAACTCTGTACTGGCACCCATACAACCTCTCCTTCATTGGAGACTAAACTCTGTACTGGCACCCATGCCAACCTCTCCTTCATTGGAGACTAAACTCTGCTTGCGAAGACCTGTTGGGGCAAGGGAAATCAAACTTGGAGCCTGGTGTAGCCATCTGGTTTCACCAGACCTCAGTCAAATCGTCCAACAAAGCACCCACTACACTCTCGGAGTGTATGGCTTTAGGAAGGGCATCCAGCTGTAGAAACTCTGCCAGATCAGATTGGAGCCTGGTGTAGCCATCCGGTTTCACCAGTCCTCAGTCAAATCGTCCAACAAAGCACCCACTACACTCTCAGAGCGTTAGGAAGGGCATCCAGCTGTAGAAACTCTGCCAGATCAGATTGGAGCCTGGTGTAGCCATCCGGTTTCACCAGTCCTCAGTCAAATCGTCCAACAAAGTACCCACTACTCTCAGAGCGTTAGGAAGGGCATCCAGCTGTAGAAACTCTGCCAAATCAGATTGGAGCCTGGTGCAGCCATCCGGTTTCACCAGTCCTCAGTCAAATCATCCAACCCATGCTAGCATGGAAAGCGGACGTGAAACAACGATGACGACGACGACGATGATGGTACAGTCCATTTTTCGTAGTATGGTGCATTGCTGTACCATTCAAAACCTTTTTAGTCCTTACAAAATAAAACAATGCTTCAAGGAAATTACAAAACTCTCCAATTTAATTTACGTACTAGTGCCCCTGGACTGGCTCTTGTGTGGGTGGCACATAGAATACACCATTTTGAGCATGACCGTTGCCAGTGCCGCCTGACTGGCCTTCGTAGGATTTTCGAGCGAGATCGTTGCCAGTGC
>NC_142957.1:432497-489997 GCF_046866305.1 Octopus bimaculoides
CCCCCCATAATCATAAGATTTGCAAAAATTTTCTGAGAATTCCAAACAAATAAAAAAGTTATAAGGGGTTATATGGGGTACTTAAACCAGAATTCCACCGAGGGACCCCCAGGTATTTCAATTCTGCCATCTACCAGGTATATTTTTAAATATATATTCTAGTTCACACACACACACCATTAAGATCATATATTGGAGGGGCATGATAGTTTCCCCACTAGGTTAGCAATTGAGGATACACTTTTCATCCAGGAATTTCATAAGTCATAAAATAATGACATTTGTCTACACAAGAGGTAGACAGCAAAATTAAAACCATTGAGAAAAATCACACATCATGGAACATGTTGGCCAGTTGGAGTAGTTTGTGAAAGCTCCGATGATAAATAGGGCTTGGTGAAATAATAGTCATTGTTAGGAAGCTGGACAATTTGTCTTCAGCGGACTTGTGGTTGAGAAGTCAGGAACTATATAGCAGTAAACAGTAACTACTACATACAGTCAAGGGAGAAGTGGGTGAGAGAAACCACCAACACATCCATCACCTATTAAAAGGGGTGGGTGGAAGTCATTTGTTTATTTGCTTTATGTCCGTTTTTCCATACTACTTCCAATGCCCTTCCTGTCGCCAACACTTACCTATTATTCAATGCGTCTTCCATTGTGTGAAATGGTTGACAGGAGAAGCAACAATGCCACGAGCACCACTCACAGTTCAGTTTTTGTGGAACACAAATATAAAAGTTGTGCTTCTCTCTCTCTGTTTTCCTCTACCAAATTGACTCACAAAGCTTTAGTTGCCTTAGGACTATAGTAGAAGACACCTAACATGCTGCACAGTGGTACTGAACCCCAAACCACATGATTGGGAAGCAAACTTATTCTGGTTATTGATAAATTAAAAATACCATTAACATACTAGCACTTCCTGGCACTTGTGCCGGGTGGCATGTGTAAAAACATTCGAGCGAGATAGTTGCAAGTGCCACCGAACTGGCTCCTGTGCAGGTGGCATGTAAAATGCACCATTTTGAGCGTTGCCGTTGCCAGTACCGCCTGACTGGCCTTCGTGCCGGTGGCACGTAAAAGTACCCACTACACTCTCTGAGTGGTTGGCGTTAGGAAGGGCATCCAGCTGTAGAAACTCTGCCAAATCAGATTGGAGCCTGGTGTAGCCATCTGGTTTCACCAGTCGTCAGTCAAATCGTCCAACCCATGCTAGCATGGAAAGCGGACGTTAAACGATGATGATGATGATATATATATATATAGGGGCAGTGCTATTTATATTTTTGGAAAATGGTGTTGGATAGCATGGCCCGTTGTTTTAGCTTTTGACCTAGTGTTATATGTGTTCGTGTGTGGTATAGGTTGTCTTAATGCGGGTTCTCTCGGGGTTCTAGCATAGTGTATGTATGGTCTGTTGTGATTCTGATGGTTGGTGTGTCGTTGCGATGTGATTTGAGATATGTGTTGCTTGAGCCTAGTATTAGGGATTATTTTATTTGTTGGGGGAAGCCACTCGCAGCGAGGACTTGGTTGTAATATGGTGCGTGGTTATTGAATATTACCTCAGCGGTAGAGAGGTCAGATATGCGGATCGAGATACCTTTGACTATGTTATCAAAGATGGATTTGTGGTGATTGGAATGAATGTTTAAGTATTTAAGGTATTGTATAGGTTTGTGATAAGGGGAGTATTGGGAGGTTTCTAAGTTTAGAGTTACATCTAAAAAGTTAGTAGATTTGTGGGAATTTTCAAAATAGACAGGATTAGGATAGAGAAAACTGTGTAGATCTTTTCTAGCTCGTTCTAAAGAGGATTTGTTTATGCTCTTGGTAACTAGCAAGGCATCATCTCTGTAGAGGTGGTATCTCTCCCCCCTCATATACATATTTAAATATGCGTGTGCATGTGCATACACACATATATACACACATGCACACAATAAAATAGCTTCCTATATATAAACAATTAATCAATGTTCTTATTAACTATTAAGGTGTAATAAATCAGATGTAGTTATATTAGATAATAAATAACACTTACCAATGAAGGCATTCTTGTTACATAAGTTTCTGATGCAACAACCAGTACAGGAAATGCCATCAGTCCATTTAATGCATGTATGACTATTGTTTCTCATGGCTTCCACACATTTTCTGTATGTGCTGCAGGACCTTTCAAACTTCATTGTAACACCGTTCATTGATAAAGCCATCCGACAAACTGGCTGTAAGAATCGATATAAAAGTCATTTACATTTACTACAACTACGACATTCACTAGTACGACTACTGCTAACTACAGCAACAACTACAACTGGGATGTTTACAACGCGAGAGAGTTTAATCATTGCTACTAAAAAATCTCAAAACAGCAAATGAGACCGAAAATAATTTGCGAGAGTGTTGTAAGATAACAACATAAGTGATCCCTTATTAAGTTTATTGATATTTACCTTTTATAAATAACATTTCATGAATGCTTCCTGAATGCCAACGCGTTCGGATCACATGTAATGTAAATATGGCCATCGAATCACTAGCCGTATTAAAATCAGTTGGCACTCCGTCGCTTACGACGTCGAGGGTTCCAGTTGATCCGATCAACGGAACAGCCTGCTCGTGAAATTAACGTGCAAGTGGCTGAGCACTCCACAGACACGTGTACCCTTAACGTAGTTCTCGGGGATATTCAGCGTGACACAGTGTGACAAGGCTGACTCTTTGAATTACAGGCACCACAGAAACAGGAAGTAAGAGTGAGAGAAAGTTGTGGTGAAAGAGTACAGCAGGGTTCGCCACCTTCCCCTGCCGGAGCCTTGTGGAGCTTTAGGTGTTTTCGCTCAATAAACACACACAGCGCCCGGTCTGGGAATCTGGGAATCGAAACCGCAATCCTATGACCACGAATCCACCGCCCTAACCACTGGGCCATTGCGCCTCCACAGTATTAAAATCACAACACTGTCATTCACCATCAAACTTAAAATCGGTCAAATAATCCTTTCTATCATAGACACATGGTCTGAAATTTTTGGGGAGGGGACAAGTCGATTACATCAATCTCAGTGGTTTACTTGTACTTTATTTATCGACCTCTAAAGGATGAAAGCCAAAGTTGACCTCGGCGTAATTTGAACTCAGAACGCAGCATCTGGCGAAATACCGCTAAGCATTTCGTCCAGCATTCTACCGATTCTACCAGCTCGCCACCTTAAATTCGTCAAATAATCCCAATAAAACAGAAAGTATCCTTTTCTACTCTAGGCACAAGGCCCGAAATTTGGGGGGGGGGCAGTCGATTAGATCGATCCCAGTGCGTAACTGGTACTTAATTTATCGACCCCGCAAAGTCGACCTCGGCGGAATTTGTCCAATAAAACAGAAAGCATCATTCAATCCAAGTTTTTTTCTCAATCGAGGAATGCACAAAGGGATTTTTTCCGCACACAATTTACGAAGAAAATAAAGCGTGCAAAACTCATCAGGAACGGAAACTAATACACCCGCACTGAAAGATGATAATGAAATAAAATTATCAGACTGAACTCCTCAAGGATAGCAAATAAAACAGAAAATGCATTAAATGGACACAAGAGAAATATGCTTCTATTCTGCAAGCATATTTTATAGTCACAAAATGAAAATACAATATACTTCTATATTCAAGAGATGAGGAATTATGTACATTATTTACATTTGACAGATATTTGTCCTCATCTTGTTTGTTGTTAACACAACGTTTCGGCTGATATACACTCCAGCCTTCGTCAGGTGTTTTGGGGAAATTTCGAACCTGGGTTCTCCTAAGGTATTTTTCGATGTTGTTATTGTTATTATTATTATTATTATTATTATTCAGGTCACTGCCTGGAATCGAACTCGGAATCTTGGGGTTAGTAACCCGCGCTCTTAACCACCACGCTATATGCCCCAAGAGATGAAGGCTGGAGGGTATATCAGTCGAAACGTTGTGTTAACAACAAACAAGATGAGGACAAATATCCGTCAAATGTAAATAATGTAAATAATTCCTCATTTCTTAAATATAGAAGTATATTGTATTTTCATTTTGTGACTATAAAATACGGTTGTGGATATGTTTAATGAAAAGGAAGAAAGTAACATTTCAGTTTATACCTCTGCTCCTGGACAGTTTGTCACTTCTGAACCATTGCACTTCATCCCTGAACATGTTTGACACTGTAAATTCCTTTGAAATAACGAGTAATCTAGAGAACATAAATAATTATCCATATTTAGGAACCAAATAGTGTCATGCATAGCAATAACAAGAAATACTTTGTGATGTCAAGCAAATGTATACGTGTTAAGTGTTGGAATCAATACATGTCAGACATATAACCCATAGTATTAACAAAGACTATAAACATGTCCTTATTTATTAGCAAAGACTATTAACATTTTCATAATATATGAACTATAAACATGTGAACAATAAACATGGTCATAATATATGGACTGAGCCAAACAATATTTGAATAAAAATTAGAAAAGATTAGCAATAGTAAGTTGCTCTATTGAATATATAAGTTCATGTATGTATGTCATTATTCAGTCTTATTTCAAGATTTCTTGCCAATAGAGACAGAACCAGTTTCTAATCTAGATCCAAGGCTCCTTCATTAGAATTTCAACATCAACAGGGTACTTTTATATGTATGTATGTATGTGAAGGCACATGGCTCAGGGGTTAGAGCGTCGAGCTTACGATCGTGAGGTTGTGAGATCGAAACTGGGACAGGGCTGCGTGTTGTGTTCTTGAGCAAGACACTTTATTTCACGTTGCTCCAGTTCACTCAGCTGTAGAAAAGAGTTGCGACATTACTGGTGCCAAGCTGTATCAACTCCTTTGCCTTTCCCTTGGATAACACTGGTGGCGTGGAGAGGGGAGGCCGGTATGCATGGCTGACTGCTGGTCTTCCATAAACAACCTTGCTAGGACTTGTGCCTGGGAGGGTAACACCTACACATTACCTCTCCCTGCCCCTTTACCCCGACATTTACACTTTACACACATTTCACATACTAACTCGCAGTTTCTACATACACACACATCTCACCTCGGTCATCCCAGTTACTCTCTTCACACTTTATCACACACACACACACACCTCTTTCCCATAGCGTCTTCTGACTTTTACACATACATACAAACACAAACACACTGTTACAGGGACTCAGAGATATTCATGTCTGAGACACACACACACACACACACACACAACTGCCCTCACACGTGCACTTGCTTAAGCATTGCTTTGGTTTCTACCTCCAAATCATTCAAGTCTCTCTCCTCCTTTTACCTTTCATTACTGTTTGGCCCCTACTAACTGCAACCAATTCACTCCCTAATATATAGCCAAGCTAACACTCTTCTGCCGTCTCTCCCTAATTGTGCTCACCCTTTTTCCTATAGAAACCACTTTTGCTCTTCTCTCATTCTTCCGACAGCCATTTTCTTACCCTCTCTTCACAAATGTGTAACAATACCTTATTTGTACCGTCTACATTATTTGATCTTCATGAAGTGTCCCATCTTGTCAGATTTTTTATATTCCTGTTTTTTTTTTGTGTTTTTTTGTCTCTTGGAATTTTTCTCGTTTCGATATTTGATCTTCTCAAATAATTTTCTTCTCGCATTCGAATTTTAGCTTCTAGTTTCTGCTGAATCTCTTCATGTCACGTCTTACAGCCTTCACAGTGTTCACAGAGCATTGAGCAGCAAGCACGATGTTAGCATTTTGATAACCGGTACGAATCATAATGACACATGTGACTGTTTTCCAATATTCAAATGGAGCCCAATCCTCGATGTCAGCTAACTTTTTCTCAGCTACTTTATGTTCATGCACTCCAACGCCATTGACTATTCACCAATACATTAAGCTTTTCCTGAAAAATGGGATATAAAAATCTTCATATTTAACCCAAACACTCTGTACACATCCCTCCATCTAGCCATCCAATATGTTCATTATTCTTGTGAGGGTCATGAAGACAGAATCCTGAAGTACCTCCTGCATAGGGTCCTATCAGAAGCAATTGTCAATACACTTTCTGGTTGGATTCTCGAATGGAACTGACCGAAACTATCGATATTATCTTGCCAACTTGTTCTTGGTCTACTCTTAGATTTTCTGCCGGTTGGGGAGACGCCGAAAATATCCGAAGTACGCACCCTATCGAGTAACGTTATTCTAGAGATTCTTCGGAGGAAAGCGCATTTCGACCTTTGTTATTTGTGATCGTACTCTTTCTGTCGTTAGCCAACATTCATGTTGGTAGGTGAGGGCTGGCTTTCTTACCAAGCTGTCCTCTTCTGAGGATCGAATGCTAAAGCATTTGTTGTCTCTCGGGAAGGTCATTATGCCAATAATAATCGCACGCACTGGTTCTATTTCACTTCTTTATTATTCGTCAATTTGTTAACCAATTATTCTCGCAGCCAGTTATGGCTATTAGAGACATTTTGTTGCCATTCATGACCTCTTCAATATTTGTCTTATTTTTTGGATTCTGTGCTTATGTAGTCGTACGGATGTGAGTGAGAATGTACGTAAGAGAGGGGGAGTTAGAAAGAGGGTGTGCCCCTATACATGTGTGTGTATGTGAACGCCCATTCATGCCTGCGCGCGCTGTTCGCTGTTGTATGTGCGTGTGTGTGTGTGGATGAAAGTTTGTGTGATACAGTTTAGTGCACTAGAGAGAACGTGTGGATGTGAAGCGTATGGATGGCAAAATGTTTATTTCTTTATATTTGTATCTGTTGGTCCGGTTTCGTAAGACATTATATTGCGAGCTGCAGAGAATGACCGAAGTTTTCTTTGTGTTAATAATAAAAGAACAACAGAAACAAGGAGGATTTTACTTACTTGTACATTGCGAATAATTCAGTATAGGAATTCTTTTGCCTAAATCTGTCTGACACTGGCCCGTGACAGTCAGAGTTCTGTTATAGTTATTTTTCGTATAATTCACTAGGGCTGGCAGGTGACATCCGCACATCATATCTTTATTGCGAATGAGCAAACTGTAATAATAAAGAGAACTCTAACTAAATGCGCTTCAGATCAAAAGAGAAACTGCTGTTTGATTTAACAAGAAACAAAGTTTATAAAATTTGAGCTAGCTTATTAAAGTTATGACATTCAGAGTTTTTTTTTTCCAAAAGATGCTAATAACATCAATAAAGTGAAATGGTTTTTAGTGGAAAGTGGAATGAGATTTTAAGTTCCTATTTTCTTTAAGCTAACATTATTGAAAAATAAAGTACCTTTAAGCGAGATTATTAGCCACTTGAAAGGATTCCATTTTATCGTGGTTTAAGGCGGTTTTGGTGTCGGAGACCTGCCATTGTTTCTGAGCAAAACACATTTAGAAGGGACGTTGTGGCACTAAGAACGTTTGTCTTTAAAATTGGAACTGTACCAACGCAGAAACTGAAAAAGTACAGAGTTGTAGTTTTTTTAGTTTCTATGGCAAACATGCACGTGAATGCTCATAATTAGCAGAGAGAAAATAAATTGATAAACGTTTATTTTCCGAAATATCATAAACTATTTCCTGCTTTTTTAAAACAATAACGATGGCATGACACAACCCCCTGGCTCACCAATTCTGAGTTTCTACTTTCTATTTTTTCTTTGACATAACTTTCCTTCATAAATGAATTACCTGGGGGTGTTTATTTTAATGGTCTACGAATGTATACAGTGAGTTTCTTTGCTCTAGGTGTCGGAAAGACACTCGGCAAGAAATGGAAACAAAATTGAAAGAAAGAAATTACCCAGCTGGATGACAAAGGGAAAGACATTGTTATGTGCCGAGGATCCTGAAAAGGGAAATGTTGCATCCAACTTTAGACCAATAACAGGCTTTCTACTAATGTGGAAACTAATGTTAGGTGCTTAGGCTGATGAACTTTGATACTTTGTTTAGATACTTTGAAAAAGGTGGGTTGCTACCTATTGAACAGAAAGGGTGCCGAAAGATTTTTGCTGTGACATTGTTATAGGGACAGTCATTTGTTGCCAATTTCACAAAGAACTGAGAATCGGATGACCTCTTCTTTAAGATTTTAATTTTCCAATAAGCAGACTTGTTGTACTTACATTTCACTTATGCTGGGGAGGAATAAGAAAGCACCATCGTCATAGTTTCTTATTCGGTTCTGAATCAAATATCTGAAAAAAGAAAGACAAATATTATACACATTAAAATAAGAAAAAGTAAATAAATCTGTTTTCTCTTATTCAGTACTGTCTAAAATGCTCTTTACTCAACAGAAACTGAATAAATGTCCATGGCCACAGTACAGTTGTCTATTTCTCTGCATTGATCTTATAGCAGTATTGTTGGGACAGGAATAGGCTCCTTCAATCTGACTCAGATTTCCTAAGCTGAGAAAATCTTTTGTGAAATCCCAACAACAACAGATGGAAGATGATAAAATATAAAAATGACAACACATAAACGAGACTCTTATGTGCACATCATGAGGTTTATATAACATTCTCATCTATGATAGAAATATTATTTTCGATATAGGTACAGGCATGGCACAGTAGAAAGAAGATTCCTTGTCACAGACATTGATTCTTTAGTCCCATTGCGTGGCACCTTGGGTAATTGACGTCTACTATAACCTTGGGTCGGTTAAGCCCTGTGAGTAAATTTGCTACCGGAAACTGTGTGGAAGTCTGTTGTATATATGCGTGTGTATCTGTCTTTGTGTTTATACCCAAATACGCTTGACAGCAAGTCTCGGGTTGTTTACGTCTCCGTAACTTAGCGAGTTTGGCAAAAAAAGATTGCGGTTGATTAAGTAACAGATTTTAAAAAGTAAGTACTGAGGACGATTTGATCAACTAAACCCTTGAATGCAGCACACCAGCATGGCCGCACTCCAATGATTGGAACAAAGAATTATAAAAGTATACACTCCAATGGTAATGTAATGTTATAAGAACTTTTCAAAGAAAATAAAACGTGAATTATTACAACACTGACTGTCTTCAGAACAGTTCACAACTTTAAGAATCCTTTTCAGAGTGTATATAACAATTAATACTCTTTTTACACTTTTACTTGTTTCAGTCATTTGACTGCGGCCATGCTGGAGCACCGCCTTTGTAATCGAGAAATTCGACCCCAGGACTTATTCTTTGTAAGCCTAGTACTTATTCTATCGGTCTCTTTTTGCCGAACCGCTAAGTTACGGGGACGTAGACACACCAGCATCAGTTGTCAAGTGATGGTGGGGGGGGGACAAACACAGACACACATACACACATATATATATATATATATATATATATATATATATATATATATATATATATATACGACGGGCTTCTTTCAGTTTCCGTCTACCAAATCCACTCAGAAGGCTTTGGTCAGCCCGAGGCTATAGTAGAAGACACTTGCCCAAGGTGCCACACAGTGGGACTGAACCCGGAACTATGTGGTTGGTAAGCAACCTACTTACCACATAGCCACTCCTGTGCCTATGTTCACCTTTAAGAGTTAGTAGCAAATATATACTAGGTACTAATAAATTACATTTACGATTTTAAAAATTCAGAAAATTTAAAATAAGGTTAACTTGGCAAAATTTATTGGGAAACATAAACGAAGAATTCTTCA
Source organism: Octopus bimaculoides (assembly GCF_046866305.1). Classification (NCBI taxonomy): domain Eukaryota; kingdom Metazoa; phylum Mollusca; class Cephalopoda; order Octopoda; family Octopodidae; genus Octopus; species Octopus bimaculoides. The sequence goes on from NC_142957.1 coordinate 442,173, forward strand.
TTAGAAATACCAGAATATTATTACGTGGATTCCATTGGTTGCACGTGACTTGCTGAGTTATTCTTATTTTTATTTTTCCTGAATCTTTCAAATTGTGAGTGTTAATAATGGACACTCTGCATATCCTTCATAATATCAATCCATACACACATAGGCCCAATGTTGTTGGAAATACTACTTTATGGTCCAAATAAACGAAGACGTTTTGGAACAAATTCCTCAGCCTTCCATATGGCACTATGCTGAACGTCACAGTTGAGGGCAGAAGGCCAAGATGTTATCAATGCAGACAGAATAACCACTTGAAAGCCTTCTTCCCACAAGTAATACAGAAGGAAGGCACTAACCCCTTGATATAAGCACCACCAACAGCACAACAACTGAAGCAACCTCAACTACAGAAGCAACACCAACAAGAGAAGAAACTCCCACGGAAAGAAAACAGAGAAAGTCTACCGTATTGCCTTTTTCGATGTTTTTCAGGCACAGCACTGTCCAACCCCATGTCAACCACTTTGCTGTTATTTGGTCGGCATGTAACGAGGCGGAGGAGGGAAGGAGGTCGAGGTGGAGGAGGAGGGAAGGAGGTTGAGGTGGAGGAGGAGGAGGGAAGGAGGTCGATGAGGAGGAGGGAAGGAGGTCGATGAGGAGGAGAGAAGGAGGAGGAGGGAATGAGGTCGAGGAAGTGGAGGAGTAGGTGGAGGAGTAGGCAGAGGACGATGACGAGTACGGGAAGAATAAGAAAAAGAAGAAGAAAATAGATTATTTATGTTTTAAGAGTGAGAATGTGAAAAATTGGCAAATGATTTAATATTAAACATTCAGAATTTAATATTAAACATTCAGAATTATATCGTGAGTGAAACAGTCTGAAGAATGAGAAAAATTGGCAAATGATTTAATATTAAACATTGAGAATTATATCGTGAGTGAAAGAGTCTGAAGAAAACAGAGGCAACTTACAATTTTTCTAAACTGTAGAGATTTGCAAACGATCCATCTTTGATGTATTGAATTTGATTGGAGGACAGATCTCTGCATTACAAAAAGGGAGGAGTTTAGAAATAATATGGAATACTTACGTGATACAATATTCAATACTGAGTGATAAGAGTGAGAGGAATACGGAGATTAATTAGGAGGATGAGGAAGAAAGGAAGATGAAGATGGTGATGATGATGGGGATTCTGATGACGATGATGATTAATGACGGTGAACATCATGTTGGTAAGGGTGACGATGATGATCATTATGATCATGATGATGGTGACTGATGAATGTGATGATGATAATGATGGTGTTGATGAAGATGTAGTTGATGATGAGAATGATTATGATGTTGAGGATGTTGATGATTATGATGACCATGTTCATTATGGTTTGGCGGATGCCTTATGAAAACGAAGCTGGTAATACTCTTTTACTCTTCTACTTGTTTCAGTCATTTGACTGCGGCCATGCTGGAGCACCGCTTTTTAGTCGAGTAAATCGACCCCAGGACTTATTCTTTTGTAAGCCTAGTACTTATTCTATCAGTGTCTTTTGCCTAACCGCTAAGTTACGGGGACGTAAACACCCCAGCATCGGTTGTCAAGCGATGGTGGGGGGACAAACACAGACACACAAACATATACACACACATACATACATATATATATATATATATATATATATATACTAGCAGAAATACCCGGCTTTGCCCAGGTTAAAGAGAATAATGAAATCTAAAAACGCTGTCTAGACTACGCAACCCTCAACTGTTAGTAGCTACGATACCATATTTCTACATTAATAACTCTCCAATCCATGCCAGCATGGAACATAGACATTAAGTGGAATGCCAGTCTCTCATGTAGGAGGGCCTTGAAATCAATGTTACCAACTGGGGACTATGTGTGTCGTAGTGATAATAAAAAGACCCAAAGGAAGTCTGCAACGAAATAATTTTACTCAACACTTTGCAAGTGAATCAGTGGAGGCAAAGATGCATCTCATTTACTTGACAATTTATGCACCACATTGCAGAAATCACAATGTAAGTATATCTGAAAGGGTAGTCTTACACTGTTGTACCGTTGAATTACAAATAATGCTCATCTGTTATGTTCGGGTTAAAATTTCATCAACATCAAAAATATATGAATTTTCATGGGAGTTATGGCCGTTATACATAGAATATAATTTCCAAATTTCATAAAGATCCGTTCAGTACTTTTGACGTAGTTTTGGATAAGAAAACAAATGACTAATGTGTGTGTTTGTGTGCATGTGTTTGTGTGTGATGGGTGTATATATGTATAGATATCTGTATATATGTATATATATGTATATATGTGTACATATTACATGTACATCTATATATATATATATATACATCTACACATGTGTATACATATACATGTATGCATATAGATCTATATATATATATCTATGCATATACGTGTACATATACATGTATATGTATACATGTACATCTCTCTCTCTCTCTCTCTTTCACTCTTTATCTCTTTCTCTCTCTCTGAAAGTATCTATCATTACAGTATCGAAATGTGATTGTTTCAATTAGTGGAATAACGTGTACATATACATCTATATGTATACATATACATCTCTCTCTCTCTCTTTTTCTCTCTCTCTCTCTGAAAGTATCTGTCATTACAGTATCGAAATGTGATTGTTTCAGTTAGTAGAATAGTTTCATTTTAAAGTGAAAGTATTTGACATAAGTGTTTTTGTTTCACTTTTGACACGTAATACTTAAATAGTGGAGGAGATATTATGTTGCCGTGGGCTCGAACTCTGCAAGAAGTTAAAATTTTCTTTGACTAAAACACAACTGGAACCCTAAGTAAGGCATGTGTAAAATTTGAATGAAATTGGTTGCGTAGTTCTCGAGTTTTAGGGATTCACACAGACAGACAGACAGACAGACATTCTCATTTTTATATATATAGATATATACAACGGGCTTCTTTCAGTTTCCGTCTACCAAATCCACACACAAGGCTTTGGTCGGCCCGAGGCTATAGTAGAAGACACTTGCCCAAGGTGCCACTCAGTGGGAGTGAACCTGGAACCATGTGGTTGGTAAGCAAGCTACTTACCACACAGCCACTCCTGCCTCTACGGTGATGAAAATGATAATGCTGATGATGAGGATAATGGTGCTAACAATCATAAAAATCATTATCATCACCAAGAAGATGTTGAAGAGGACGATGTTCATGATGCAGTTGACGATGATGATGAAGTTCGTGATGATACTGATGATGACGATGAAGACGTTGATGACGATTATAATGATGACGTTGACGGCGATGATAAAGTTCGTGTTGATGATAATGATGATGATATAAATGATGGCGATGATCATGATGATGATCATGGTAATGATATTAATGATGAGGTTATGATTATGATGATGACAATGATAATGTTGAAGAAGATGAGTAAGATCGTGATGATGATGATGATGATCATCATCATCATAGTGATGATAAACAGGATGATGACGATAATAATAATGCGGATGATAAAGATGGAAATGATGATGATGATGATGATGATAATGATGATGAAGATGAAAATAATGAAGATGGTGCAAATGATGAAGATAAGCCGATGATGACGATGATGAGGCTTATGATGAGGATTATGACGAAGATTATGTTGATAATGATGAAGATGATGATCATAGACATGACCATGATAATGATAATGATGATGATGATGAAATGCTAATGCTGATCATGACAATCATGATAATGATTATGGTAATGAAGTTGATGATGATGATTGTATTATTGTGATAAACATCAAATAAAGAAGAATCTGAAAAAGGTGAAGAAGAAGAAGAAGGGAAAGAAGAATAGGAAGGAGGAGGAGCGAAGGAAGAAGACGAAGAAAAAGAAGAAGAAAAATAATAAAGAATGTGAAGGAGGAGAAAAAGGAGTTGGAGAAAAAGAAGCTGGAGAAGAAGAAAAAAGAAAAAAAGAAGAAGAAGGAGGAGGAGCGAAGGAAGAAGAAGAAAATAATAAAGAATGTGAAGGAGAAGAAAAAGGAGTTGGAGAAAAAGAAGCTGGAGAAGAAGAATGAAAGCAAGAAGAAAGCTGATTATAAATGTCTTATTTATATGAATGAGAAAAATTGGCAAATGATTTAATATTAAACATTGAGAATTATATCGTGAGTGAAAGAGTCTGAAGAAAACAGAAGAGGCAACTTACAATAATATGGAATAATAATATGGAATAGTTTCATAGATACAATATTCAAGAAGATGAAGAAGAAAGAAGGGGAGGAGCGATGGAACAAGAAGAAAAAGAGTAGTAGTAGTAGAAGAAGAAGAAGAAAGCAGATTACATATGTCATGTCTTACTAATATGAATGCAAAAAATCGGCAAATTATTTAATATTAAACATTGAGAATTATATCGTGAGTGAAAGAGTCTGAAGAAAACAGAGGCAACTTACAATTCTTTTAAATTGTAGAGATTTGCAAACCATCCAACTTTGATCTCCGTAATTCGATTCCGGTTAAGTTTTCTGCATTATAAAAAGGAGAAGTTTAGAAATAATACGGAATAGTTTCGTGATACAATGTTCAATACTGAGTGATAAGAGTGAGAGGAAAATGGAGAATAATTAGGAGGATGAGGAAGAACGGAATATGAAGATGGTGATGATAATGGGATTCTGATGATGATATTGGTGAAGCTGGTTGTGTTGGTGAACATCATGTTGGTAAGGATGATGATGATGAAAGAAGAAGAAGAAGAAGAAGAAGTGAAGGAAAAACAAAAAGAAAGAATATGATGAAGAAAAATGAGTAGTAGAATAATAAGAAGGTATAGGAGAAAGAGAAAAAGAAGAAGAAAGAAGAACGAGAAGAAGAAGCGAAGGAAAAACAAAAAAAGAATATGATGAAGAAAAATGAGTAGTAGAATAATAAGAAGGTATAGGAGAAAGAGAAGAAGAAAGAAGAATGAGAAGAAGAAGAAGAAGAAAGAAGAACGAGAAGAATGGGAGAAAAAGAAGAAAAAGAAGGAAAAACAAAAAGAATATGATGAAGAAAAATGAGTAGTAGTATAATAAGAAGGTATAGGAGAAAGAGAAGAAGAAGAAGAAGAAAGAAGAACGAGAAGAAGAAGAAGCGAAGGAAAAACAAAAAAAGAATATGATGAAGAAAAAAGATTAGTAGTATAATAAGAAGGTATAGGAGAAAAAGAAGAAGAAGGAAAAACAAAAAGAAAGAATATGATGAAGAAAAAAGAGTAGTAGTATAATAAGAAGGTATAGGAGAAAGAGAAGAAGAAGAAGAAGAATGAAAGCAAGAAGAAAGCAGATTACATATGTGTTACTAATGTGAATGAGACAAATTGGCAAATGATTTAATATTAAACATTTAAACATTGAGAATTATATCGTGAGTGAAAGAGTCTGAAGAAAACAGAGGCAACTTACAATTTTTCTAAACTGTAGAGATTTGCAAACGATACATCACTGATGTCTTGAATTTGATTGCCGTAAAGATATCTGCATTACAAAAGGGGCACGTTTGGAAATAATATATGATGTGGCTGATGCCTCAGATGAAAATGATGCTGGAGATGATGATGAAGATCGTGATGATTCTGCTGATAACGATGATAACGATGTAGATGATGAAAAATATGGTGATGATCGTGATGATTATGATGAGGATGATGGTAATGATGATGATGATGAAGCTGATGTTGACGATCAGGATGGTGATTATGATGTTGATGGATGAAGATAGAGTCTATGTTAATGATGGCTATGATGATAACGATGATAAAAGTTGATAAAGATGAATAAGACCATGATGATAATGTTGAATGCTCATGATGAAGATGATGATAATGATGACGCTCATGTCGATGATGATAAAGATGCAAATGATGATGATGAAAATCCCGATGATGATAATGATTAGGATAAAATAATGATTATACTGATGAAGAAAAAGCCGATGATGGAGATAATAATGATGAGGAGTAGGGGGGATTATGATGAAGATGATGATGATAGACATGGTCATGATGATGACAATGATGATGAGGAAACAATTGCAACGCTGATCAGGACAACAATGAAGATGATGATGGGAATGGAGACGACACTAATGATTATAATATTATGATAAATGACGAATGAAGGAGAATCGAAAAAAAGGTGAAGAATAAGAAAAAAGGACAGAAGAAGAAGAAGAAGAAGAAGGTTAAAAGGAAGAGGATGGAGGAGAAGAAGGAGGAGCTATGGAAGAAGAAGAAAAAGAAGAAGAACGAGAAGAAGAAGAAGGAGAAGAATAATAAGAAGAAGAAGACTAAAAGGAAGAAGGAGGAGCTATGGAAGAAGAAGAAGAAGAACGAGAATAATAATAAAAAGAAGAAGACTAAAAGGAAGAAGGAGGAGCTATGGAAGAAGAAGAAGAAGAACGAGAAGAAGAAGAACAAGAACAAGAAGAAGAAAGCAGATTACATATGTGTTACTAATGTGAATGAGAAAAATCGGCAAATGATTTAATATTAAACATTGAGAATTATATCGTGAGTGAAAGAGTCTGAAGAAAACAGAAGAGGCAACTTACAATTCTTTTAAATTGTAGAGATTTGCAAACGATCCATCACTGATGTCGGTAATTTGATTCCCGACAAGATATATGCATTATAAAAGGGAGAATTTTAGAAATAATATAGAATAGTTTCGTGATACAATATTCAAAATATTGAATGATAACAGTGAGAGGAATATGGAGAACAATTACGATTGTGAGGAAGAACGGAATATGAAGATGGTAATGATGAAGCATATTCTGATGAATATTATGCTGCTGAAGTGGAGGCGCAATGGCCCAGTGGTTAGCGCAGCGGACTCGCGGTCATAGGATCGCGGTTTCGATTCCCAGACCGGGCGTTGCGAGTGTTTATTGAGCGAAAACACCTAAAGCTCCTCGAGGCTCTGGCAGGGGATGGTGGCGAACCCTGCTGTACTCTTTCACCACAATTTTCTCTCACTCTTTCTTCCTGTTTCTGTTGTGCCTGTAATTCAAAGGGTCAGCCTTGTCACACTGTGTCACGCTGAATATCCCTGAGAACTACGTTAAGGGTACACGTGTCTGTGGAGTGCTCAGCCACTTGCATGTTAATTATATCGTGAGTGAAAGAGTGTGAAGAAAACAGAAGAGGCAACTTACAATGTTGTCAAATTGTAGAGATTTGCAAACGCTCCATCACTGATGTCTGTAATTTGATTCCCGGCAAGATTTCTGCATTATAAAAGGGAAAAGATTAGAAATGATATAGAATAGTTTCGTGATACAATATTCAATATTGAGTGATAAGAGTTAGAGGAATATGGAGATTAATTAGGAGGATGAGGAAGAACGGAATATGAAGATGGTGATGATGAAGAAGATTCTGAAGAAGATTATGCTGATGATGATGATTATGACGGTGATCTTGATGATGGTAATGGTGACAATGATGACCATGATGATGGTGACAATGATGGTGTTGATGAAGATGTAGTTGATGATGAGAATGATTATGATGTTGAGGACGTTGATGATTATGATAATCTGTTCGTTTTGATGAGAGTGTTGCTTATGATGAAAGTGGTGGTGGAAATGGTGAGGATAATGATGATGATGATAATGATAATGATGATGAAGTTCGTATTGATGATAATAATGATGACGATGATTATGTTTTAGATGATGAAACTGACGTGGATGATGAAGATCGTGATCATTAAGATGATGATGATGATGATGATAATGATGAAGTTGATGAAGATGAGTGAGCTCGTGACGATGATGATGTTGATCTTGGTTACTATGGTGATGATAAACACGATGACAATGATACTGATGACAAAGATACAAATGATGATGACGATGATGATGATAATGATGCCGATCATGACGAAGATCGTCATGATGATAATAATAATGATGATGATGAGGATTATGACGAAGATTATGATGATAATGATTAAAATGATGATGATCATAGACATGGTCATGATAATGAGAATGCTGCTTCTGATTATAATGATGATGAAATGTTAATGCTGATTATGACAATCAAGAAGATGATGATGGTAGTGAAGATGATGATGATCATAATATTGTGATAAATATCAAGTGAAGAAGAAGAAAGGAGAGAAGAAAAAGAAGAAGAAGAAGAAGAAAGCTGATTACATATGTCTTATTTACGTGAATGAGACAAATCGGTAAATGATTTAATATTAAACATTGAGAATTATATCGTGAGTGAAAGAGTCTGAAGAAAACAGAAGAGGCAACTTACAATCTTTCTAAACTGTAGAGATTTGCAAACGATCCATCTTTGATGTCGGTAATTTGATTGTAGGAAAGAGATCTGCATTATAAAAGGGAGAAGATTAGAAATAATATAGAATAGTTTCATGATATAATGTTCAAGAAGAAGAAGAAGAAAGAAGGGGAGGAGCGATGGAACAAGAAGAAAAAGAGTAGTAGTAGTAGAAGAAGAAGAAAGCAGATTACATATGTCATGTCTTACTAATATGAATGCAAAAAATCGGCAAATTATTTAATATTAAACATTGAGAATTATATCGTGAGTGAAAGAGTCTGAAGAAAACAGAGGCAACTTACAATTCTTTTAAATTGTAGAGATTCGCAAACGATCCATCTTTGATGTCCGTAATTCGATTCCCGCCAAAATATCTGCATTAAAGATGGGAGAGGATAAGAAATAATGCAGAAGAGTCTCGAGATACAATATTCAAAATATTGAATGATAACAGTGAGAGGAAAATGGAGAATAATTAGGAGGATGAGGAAGAAAGGAATATCAAAATGGTGATGATGATGATGATGATGATGATGATGTTGATTTTGACATCAATGATAAAGATGATGAAGATGAGGAACATGGTGCTGCTGCTGATGGCGTTGTGTTGATAAAAATCGATGATGATGATGATAATACTGGTTATGATGATTCGAATTATCAGGATGATGCTGATGATGTTGAAAATGACGTAGATTATGATGATAATAATGAGGATGAGGTTGATCATAGTCATAATCATACCAATGATGATGATAATGAAGACGGTGTGATAATTATCATAATAATGATGATAATTATAAATTGATAGAAGAAATGAAAGAGGGAGAAATAGAAGAAGAAGACTAAAAGGAAAAGAAGGATGAGCTACGGCAGAAGAAGAAGAGGAAGGAGGAGAAGAAGAAGGAGGGGAAGAAGAAGAAGAAGGAGGAGAAGAAGAAGGAGAGGACTGAGGAGAAGAAGGATGAGCTATGGAAGAAGAAGAAGAAGAAGAAGAAGAAGAAGCAGAAGAAGAAAAAGACTAAAAGGAAGCGGACTGAGGAGAAGAAGGATGAGCTATGGAAGAAGAAGAAGAAGAAAGAAGAAAAAGAAGAAGAATGAAAGCAAGAAGAAGAAAGCTGATTACATGTGTCTTACTAATGTGAAGGATACAAATCTGCAAATGATTTAATATTAAACATTGAGAATTATATCGTGAGTGAAAGAGTCTGAAGAAAACAGAAGAGGCAACTTACAATTCTTTTAAATTGTAGAGATTTGCAAACGATCCATCACTGATGTCGGTAATTTGATTGTCGTAAAGATTTCTGCATTATAAAAGGGAGAATTTTAGAAATAATATAGAATAGTTTCGTGATACGATATTCAATATTGAGTGATAAGAGTTAGAGGAATATGGAGAATAATTAGGAGGATGAGGAAGAACGGAATATGAAGATGGTGATGATGATGGGGATTCTGATGAAAATGATGGTGACGATATTGATTATAACGGTGAACTTGATGATGGTTAGGGTGACAATGATGATCATGATGATGGGGACAATGATGAAAGTGATAATGATGATGATAATGATGGTGTTGATGTTGGGAACGATTATGTTTATGAGGATGTTGATGATTATGATGATCACGTTCATTATGATGAGGCTGTTGCTTATGATGAATCTGATGGTGGAGATGATGATGATGATGATAAAGATGCTGATGATAATGATAACAAATATGATGATGCTGCTGATGATAATGAATATGATCATCATCATCATAACAATGGTGATAATTATAAATTAATAGAAGATATAAAAGAAGAAAACAAAGAAGAAAAAAGAACAACAACAACAACGAGAATAAGAAGACAAAGAAGAAAAAGCTAAAGGAAGAAGGCGTAGGAGGAGGAAGAGGGGAGGAGAAGAAGGAAGAGGAGCGATGGAAGAAGAAGAAGAAGAAGAAGAAGAAGATAAAGAAGAACAACAACAACAAGAAAGAGAATAAGAAGACAAAGAAGAAAAAGCTAAAGGAAGAAAGAAGAAGGAGTATGAGGAGGAAGAGGGGAGGAGAAGAAGAAGAAAAATAGTAGTGTAACTAGAAGAAACAGAAGAAGAAAAATAGTAGTGTAACTAGAAGAAACAGAAGAAGAAAGAGATTAAAAAAGAGGAAGAAAATGAAAAAGGAATACGATGAAGAAGAGGAGAAAACGATGAAGAAGAAGAAGAAGAAAAAGAATAAGAAGAAGAAAAAGAATAAGAAGAAAAAGAAGAACGAAAGCAAGAAGAAAGCTGATTATAAATGTCTTATTTATGTGAATGAGAAAAATTGGCAAATGATTTAATATTAAACATTGAGAATTATATCGTGAGTGAAAGAGTCTGAAGAAAACAGAAGAGGCAACTTACAATAATATGGAATAATAATATGGAATAGTTTCATAGATACAATATTCAAGAAGATGAAGAAGAAAGAAGGGGAGGAGCGATGGAACAAGAAGAAAAAGAGTAGTAGAAGAAGAAGAAGAAGAAGAAGAAGAAGAAGAAAGCAGATTACATATGTCATGTCTTACTAATATGAATGCAAAAAATCGGCAAATTATTTAATATTAAACATTGAGAATTATATCGTGAGTAAAAGAGTCTGAAGAAAACAGAGGCAACTTACAATTCTTTTAAATTGTAGAGATTTGCAAACGATCCATCTTTGATCTCCGTAATTTCATTCACGCTGAGATCTCTGCATTACAAAAAGGACAAGTTTAGAAATAATATGGAATAGTTTCATGGTTCAATGTTCAATATTGAGTGATAAGAGTGAGAGGAATACGGAGAATAATCAGGAGGATGAGGAAGAAAGGAAGATGAAGATGGTGATGATGATGGGGATTCTGAAGGTGAACATGTTGGTAAGGGTGACAATGTTGATCATGATGATCATGATGACAATGTTGATCGTGATGGTGATGATAATGATGATGTTGATGAAGATGCAGTTAATGATGAGTGTGGTGACGAGGATGTTGATGATTATGATGATCACGTTCGTTATGAGGAGGCTTATGCTTATGAAATTGATGGTGGAAATGGTGATGATGATGATGCTAATGATGAAGATGATAAAATAATAGTCATGATCGTTAACACCATCATCGAGATGTTCGAAAATGTTGATGCTCTTCTCGATGATGATGATGACCGAGAACGTGATGATGGTAATGATGATGATGTTGATGATGACGTTAAAGGTTACATTGATGATGATGATGATGATGATGATGACGATGATGATGACGAAGATGAGGAAAATCGTGGTGATAATGATGATTATAAAATTCGATGATGATGACAATGCTGATGATGATGAAGATCCTGATGATGATGGTTATAATGATTAAAATAATCAGGATGATGCTGATGATGATAAACACGATGTTGATTATGAAGATCATAGTCATAGTGACAATGATGATTATGATGAAGATGCTGATGGTGGTGATAAGGAAGGTGATGATCGTCATCATAACAATGATGATAATTATAAATTAATAGAAGAAGAAGAAGAAAGAAAGAAAGAAAATATAATGAAAGAAAAAGAAGAAACGAACGAGAAGAAGAAGAAGGAGCGAAGGAAGAAGAAAAATAAGACAAAGAAGAAAATAAAGAATAAAATGAAGAAGACGAAGGGGAAGGAGGTGAATAAGGAGGATAGCTGGAAGAAGAAGAAGAAGATAAAGAAAGAAAGAGAATATAAAGAAAGAAAGAGAAGAAATGAATGAGAAGGAGGAGAAGAAGGAGCGAAGGAAGAAGAAAAAGAAGACAAAGAAAATACAGAATAAAATGAAGACGAAGAGGAAGGAGGTGAAGAAGGAGGATAGCTGGAAGAAGAAGAAAGAAAGAAAGAAATAGAAGAAATGAACGAGAAGAAGGAGAAGAAGGAGCGAAGGAAAAAGAAGACAAAGAAGAAAATAAAGAATAAAATGAAGACGAAGAGGAAGGGGTGAAGAAGAAGAAGAAAGAAAGAAAGAAAGAAGCTGATTACATATGTGTTACTAATGTGAATGAGACAAATTGGCAAATGATTTAATATTAAACATTGAGAACTATATCGTGAATAAAAGAGTCTGAAGAAAATAGAAGAGGCAACTTACAATTCTTTTAAATTGCAGAGATTTGCAAACCATCCATCTTTGATGTCTTGAATTTCATTGTGGTGAAGAGATCTGCATTATAAAAGGGAGAAGATTAGAAATAAGATGTTGGTAAGGATGACGATGATGATCAATATGATGAGGCTGATGCTTATGAAAATGATGGTGGAAATGGTGATGATAATGATGACAATGATGATAAAAAGAATAATCAACATCATCATCATCAAGATGTTGAAAATGTTGATGCTCTTGATGATGATGATGATGATGTTATTGATGGTAATGATGAATGTGATCATGATGAAGATCATGATGATGATGACCAAGAACGTGATGATGATGGAAATGATGGTAATGATGATGATGATGACGTTAAAGGTTACATTGATGATGATGATGATGATGATGATGATAATGATGATGACCAAGAACGTGATGATGATGGAAATGATGGTAATGATGATGATGATGACGTTAAAGGTTACATTGATGATGATGATGATGATGATGATAATGATGATGACCAAGAACGTGATGATGATGGAAATGATGGTAATGATGATGATGATGACGTTAAAGGTTACATTGATGATGATGATGATGGTGATGACGATGATAATGCTGATGATGATGTTGACAACGATGATAAAAATGAAGATGATGATAATGTTGATGATGATAAAAATTCGATGATGATGATGATGATGCAGATCCTGGTGATAATGGTTATGATGATTAAAATAATCAGGATGATGCTGATGACAAACGCGATGACGTTCATGATGATGATGATGATGAAGATTATCATGATAATGATCATCGTATGAAGATGCGCAAGCTAAAGACACGCAGACTCCCGGTGAGGTTGAAGCATCTCTGGCTCAACCTGGACGGTGAGCAGGTTTGGTCTCCGTTCGTTGATGAGATATTTCCCAGGTTCACTTCTTTTGGTGGAAATGATGTGAAAGATTCATCGTATTTTGGTCTTCAATATCGCCACGTGCGCGTTCGTGGTGGTGTGAAAAATTTGGAAGCGGTGTGGAAAACCTTTTTGAAGTAAGTCTGAAGGGGGCGAGCTGGCAGAAAGGTTAGCACGCCGGGCGAAATGCCTAGCAGTAGTTCGTCTGCCGTTACGTTCTGAGTTCAAGTTCCGCCGAGGTCGACTTTGCCTTTCATCCTTTCGGGGTAGATAAATTAAGTACCAGTTACGCACTGAGGTCGATGTAATCGACTTAATCTCTTTGTCTGTCCTTGTTTGTTCCCTCTATGTTTAGCCCCTTATGGGCAATAAGAAAAAAAAAAGAAGTCTAAATTGTTAATGTTCCAGAATTAATTTTAGTTGAATTTCTTTAAAAAGTGTATTTCTGTGGTGTCGCAGACAAGCGACACATTCCCCCCCTTCCTGGAAGAAGAAAGGCAAAATTTAAACACAAAAATTTTGGTTTGTGTGCAAAATGAACAGCTTGTCATGCAACGAGGAGAAGCTAATGGCGAGGTGCCTGGAAGGAGACTGCGTAGAACGCGGGCACAAGAAAAGGGATTGACAGAAGAAAGTAGAAACAAATGGAAAGGAAGACAACTCGGAGAAAAGCGTAAATTTTGCTTCGGCTGGTAGCGTGGCGGAAGAAAACATCTGCTTCGAACCGGGCAAACATAAAAATAGGCTACAAAGAGATGGAAATGAGGTGAAAGTTTCATCTCCCGAAGTAATTATACAGAACACAGCAAGGAATACTGTTATTTACAAAACAGTTTCATTGAAATCAAAAAGGAGAGAACCGGTGACCAAAGAAGCAGTGGAGAAATGCCTTCGACCCATTTGGATGGTTGTAACATACCTAACAACGGGAAAGCGATACGGCATGGTGGAGGTACGTTTCCGACCCGAGGAAAAAGCCAGGTAACATTCAACGAACACATTGAAAACAACCGAGGTGGCTCTCCTACCCACATATCTTGGTAGACACACTTCCAAGGTAAGGGCGAGGGGAATAACACCGGAAATTGATGTTGCCTGGCTTATTGATGCAATCTTAAAGGGCTTGGAGGAAAGAGTAACTATCTTTGAAGCCTACAAGTACCAACAGCAGAACTGGGTAGGGCAGGTTTTAGAATTAATAATTCAGGTCACCTCAGAAGATTTAGAGGAAATTATTAGATATAATTTCGGTGGGGGAGATGAAGTTGAGATTAAACGTAGAAGGCAGGAAGCCCAGGTATTATAAACGCGGACAGAAAGGGCACATTAGGGCTGAATGCCAGACACAACCAGAGGTAGGAAAAGAAGCCTCCCCATCGAAGGAGGAACCAGCAGCAACTACACCGTGGACAAAACCAACAGCACCTCCACCACCGTCCACAAAACTAGAAGCACGAACAACGCAGGCGAAAATCCAACTAAAATCAGGGAAAGCGGAGGATATACCCATGAAAGTGGCCAGAGAGAGACAGAGAGAGACAGAAGAAGACACAGAGTGGGAGCACACGAGAAGGAAAAGAGAAAAAGAAAAGGCTCAAACTCCGCCCCACAGAAACGCCTGCACATTCACAACCCAACTAAACATCTACGCAAACACACACAGTCACTCAAAAACACACACCCACACAAATACAGTCACAGGATACACAGACCCTAACCCTCCCACCCCACATGGCCATAACGGCTGTTAATAACAAAAACAAAAATTTAAAAAGAATCATATCAAAACAGAAAATGACAAAACATTCAAACCACCGGGTAACACAGAAACCCCGGAAAACATGGAGCTTCTCATGTTATACAGAGAAAATTACGATTATATAAAACAAAGATTACCCAAGATACGTTGGTCGTTGGGTATGAAATTTCTCTGAAACCGTTTACAAAGAACTGATAAATAACCCACCAACCACAGCTAAAATGGTCGATGAAGGACTTACTTCCTAACCGGAACACTCTTAAAAGTAATCCCCACTCATGAACTCGATTAATTTAGGATGTATAAATGTGCGTGGCCTGAAATCGGATTGGAAGCAAGCTTGTCTTCTAAACGATTTTGGGTCACATCGGTTAGATGTGATAGCTCTTACTGAGACCAGACTGAGGGGACTGCAGGATTTTGTGTCGCTCTTAAATGACTACGATAAAGTCATTTCTCCACGCCAACCGGTAGATGCCAGGGGAATCGTAGTTCTATGGGTGGTTTTCCAACAAGTAGGACTAATATTTAATGCGTTCATCTTTGAAAATTTATTGTGTTTGTGATAGCGTAAATTTTACTGATGACATTCTATTAAAAATAAATGTTTCATCACCTGTTCACATAAATCTATTTTGCATTCATAAGTTACGTATTTTAAGGATTTGATATTTAAGTGGGTTTCGTTATTATTTACAGTTTAATCTGCCTGTATCAGTTTTAATTGTAAAAATAATCATTCTTGCTATAGAAACAAAGCCTGAAATTTGGGGTAAGGTGCCTAGTCCTTTACATTGATCTCAGGGCTAAATTAGTATTTATTTTGTCGACCCCAAAAGAATGAAAGGCAAAGTCAACCTCGGCGGAATTTGATCTCGAAACGTAAATACGGACGAAATGCCGCTAAGCATTTTGTCCAATGTACTCAACGATTCTGACAGCTCACTGAGTTTTTAAGTGTAAAACTAATACAATCAATAATCAAACAATAATTAACATCTATTCTGTGACGAGATCGACTGATATTATATCATATTAATATGACAATAAACAACAATCCAACTAATTAAGGAAATGTTGTTGGCACTCCGTTGCTTACAACGTCGAGTTGATCTGATCAAAGGAACAGCCTGCTCGTGAAATTAACATGCAAGTGGCTGAGCACTCCACAGACACGTGTACCCTTAACGTAGTTCTTGGGGGGATATTCAGCGTGACACAGTGTGACAAGGCTGACCCTTCGAATTACAGGCACAACAGAAACAGGAAGTAAGAGTGAGAGAAAGTTGTGGTGGAAGCGTACAGCAAGGTTCGCCACCATCCCCTGCCGAAGCCTCGTGGAGCTTTAGGTGTTTTCGCTCAATAAACACTCACAACGCCTGGTCTGGGAATCGAAACCGCGATCCTATGACCGCGAGTTCACCTCCCTAACTGGGCCATTGCGCCTCCACAATTAAGGAAATAATATTCTATGATATACACAACACGTATTATAAGTACCAAACTTTCCGTACTGTCCGTTCGTTGAATGTGCCATCAGGAGATTTGGTGGGATCAGACAAATAACATCAAAGTTCAGATACTAGTCAGATCCAGATCATTGTGTAATGTTATAAATAATAAATTCAGTATAAATATACATTGAATGAGAAACAATTTATTTGACTTCACAGAAAGTAACATATCGGTCTGTTTTACTCAAACATTGTGTTTAAAGCTGTGAGATCAACAACATAAGCGATTAGCTAAGAATATAATCGATGAGAATTTAAAACATTGGATGTGGAAAATATGTAGAAAGTATCAAATACTTACAAAAATGTAGTTTTTGAGGGGATATTTTGCGGGACTGAAATTAATTGGCGTTTTCCACAATTTACATATCCAGTCGAATTACAATTACATATGGTGCATGTATCTGAAACAGCATGAGCCCCGAAAAACAATCCCGTATAGATTATCAACATAAAAACCCATGGAACTAACATAGTTTGACGGAACATATTTTCAGGCCTAAATCTGTAACAGAAGAAAATAGAAATTATCAGAGGCTTCAATGTTATTGCTTTCATGCTACAGATTCTTCGAAGAAAGCAAAGCTCACCCTTGTTCCATGTGACGAGTATGTCTTTATTTTCATAATTTAATATTCAAAATTACAAAATTAAGTTTCGAGAAACCAATGGGAAGCACTTTGTTAGAAATTATAGATTTTATGGGTGATAATGTCAAACACACACAGAAACGTACCCCTACACATTCCCACGCAGTAACCATACTTTGGGGATCTACTGTAAAATTAATGAATCATAATTTTCCAGGACCCTAAACTAGTGGTTCCTCTAAACCTGATTAGGTTCCTAAATCCGATAGTTCCCTTCAAGCAACTGTGTTGTAGCCAATGACGTTTTTCTGCACCCAAGGTTTAGAAGCATTCATACAAATCGTTTTTGTATAAACTTATATATATATATATATATATATATATATATATATAAATTGGAAATGTAAAAATAAAAACAAAACACAAAGGATTCTGCGGTACACGTGTTTCAAGCTTTATAGTTGTTGCATCATTATTGGTATATAATTGACAGTATAAAGCTATCTTCAGCCGCAAATGTATTCTTTCCCAAGAATTATATCACAAAGAAGTTAAAGGAGGAAGAAACATGAGAGATAAAAGGTGAGATTCCACTTGGTATTGTCCATTGTAATATACCTCGTAGAATTTTTAATTTGATGTGTGTGTGTGTGTGTGTGTGTGTGTGTGTGTGAATTAAAATTAACAAATAAAACAAAAAAAAATAATAACGAACGTGAGGACGTGCACAAGAAATGTATTAGCTTCAAGCTCGGTAAAAGGAGACAGTTTGACGTTTTTAGCCTAACTCCTCGTCGGAAAGGAGAAGTGGAAAAGTCCATAGATGAAGAAGAAATCACCAACAACACAAGTGTAGATTATATATATATATATATGTGTGTGTGTGTGTGTGTGGTAAGTAGCTTGCTTACCAACCACATGGTTCCGGGTTCAGTCCCATTACGTGGCACCTTGGGCAAGTGTCTTCTACTATAGCCTCGGGCCGACCAAAGCCTTGTGAGTGGATTTGGTAGACGGAAACTGAAAGAAGCCTGTCGTATATATATATATATATGTGTGTGTGTTTCTGTGTTTGTCCCCCCACCATCGCTTGACAACCAATGCTGGTGTGTCTACGTCTCTGTAACTTAGCGGTTCGGCAAAAAGAGACCGGTAGAATAAGTACTAGGCTTACAAAGAATAAGTCCTGGGGTCGATTTTCTCGACTAAAGGCGGTGCTCCAGCATGGCCACAGTCAAAAATGACTGAAACAAGTAAAAGAGTATGTGTGTGTGTGTGTGTGTGCGAGAGAGAGAGAGAGAGAGTTTACAATTTATAGGGAAATCTTAAGAAATAATTACAAGATAGCTAAATGTTGCTTAAATGTTCCAGGATATAATTCCGGGATAGTAAGTCGTATTTAGTAGAAAATAGGAATATATAATAAGGAGACACAACGCTCTGGATGTTGTTAATCAATTTATATGTTGAAGTGTCTTCTACACATGTTTCGACGGTAAGACTCCAACAATGTCCGGCAGGATAAATTATAGACAGCAGTGCACCAAGCACTTCAGAAAGTTTATAAATAAAAAGATCATCAAACAGACATGTTAACAGAGATAGAAAGTCCCATGCAGGAGTGGCTGTGTGGTAAGTAGCTTACTTACCAACCACATGGTTCCAGGTTCATTCCCACTGTGTGGCACCTTGGGCAAGTGTCTTCTACTATAGCCTCGGGCCAACCAAAGCCTTGTGAGTAGATTTGGTAGACGGAAACTGAATGAAGCCCATCGTATATATATATATATATGTATGTGTGTGTCCCTCTAACATCACTTGACAACCGATGCTGGTGTGTTTACGTCCCCGTAACCTAGCGGTTCAGCAAAATAGACTGATAGAATAAGTATTAGGCTTACAAAGAATAAGTCCCCGGGTAGCAGCTCGGCCATCATTGAATAAATGCTGAGCCATAGTCACCAATCGGTGATTTATGTGGATAATAAGTTCATCTGTCTTCTTGTGGAATTCATATCCAACTGCAAATCTAACAGCAGGCTCCCTGCACACCTTCTTCGGTTCCCTCTTCCAAGAAAACAATCATGTAACCACTTCAAACTATTCATCACCTTCCAAATGAATCTCTGAGAGAACAGCTATGTCTCAGGTATATTGGTTTAGTTTGCGAGAAACAAGTATAGAACGTCTTTCAGTTCTAAATTCACTTTTGTCGTCTAGCATTCTGGCATAAAAATTTCATAATCCATTTGATTTTATATTTTCTGTTTTCTGAGCACAAGACAGACATCTGTCAATCGCACTAAACTGATCAGATAGATAAGCACAGGCAGTTTGACTTCACCTTGTCTAGAATCTCTCTAGTCTCCAGGTAAGCAGTGCCCTCCCCCGATTTCAGCTGCTTAGACACCCATGCAGCAACCAAAACTCATCGCTGTCTCGAACGATAAGGAGACCTACGTGTATATCACTAACTACAGGCTGCCAACCAGTCTGATCCGCATATTTCGCCACCTTCCCATCATCGCACTACTTTAGAATGGAATAAAAGTGTGTAAAGATAGCAGCACTGTCGATGAAAATTAGTCAGCAACGCCTGTGCAAAATAATGGGTCCAATAAGACTTGAACCATAAAGGAGAAAGCGAATTCGAAGTGTACAGATCCAATCCATCACTGGAACTGTAAGAATTTGTAAAACTTTCCAGAAGTTTATCATTTAAATATATATGAGCATGTCTAGATATGCAACTATATGCACAGGAATACATACATAAAACAAAACATACAAATCTGCATATATACATACATACGAACAAAAATACCCTGTTCCTGATGTTGAAATTCCTATGAAGGAGCCTTGGATCTAGGTTAGAAACCGGTTCTTTCTCTATTGGCAAGACATCTTGAAATAGAACTGCATAATGACATACATGTATACATTGCCATACTCAGAGCCCCGATCTATCATTCAGTGAGACATCCAAGTACTATATTTCTACTATATTTCTACTATTGAATATTATTAGAGCAGAACAAAAAAAAAAAAGAAATTTTTTCATATTTGATAGAACTGTAAACATCATTTTTACAAAATCAATAGCGTTCCTTAATTCTTTAATTTTATTTATAGTATTTATGTTTCACTTTGTTTAAGGATAAACATTTATTGTATTTCATTAAAAATTAAAAGTAATTTTTTGTTTTTCGGATTTTAAGATTTTTCTATAAAGTTCTTTAGAGTTTTAATATAAACTACTGAAACGTTTAAAACGATAATTCTACAGAAATATTTCTTTATTTAACAAATTATAACCTGGGGTATTGTTTCAAATACTGTATTTATATGTAATCCATAAAAAATATATTAAATATATAGTCTTTTCAAATTTAATATGTTTAAGTCATATAACGTCATACTATAACTTATAAAATTCGAAATATTACATTAAAATAACTTTTATCCTCTCTAATAAATCAGTTGCTAAAGACTTTCTAGCCGTGGCCCTCTCATATGCATTCATTATTTAATATGTTTAGTTCACGCAGCTTAGAGACATCATCATTGGTTTGTAATAAAGTTTATAATAATTCCAGACAGTGTGGAATAATTCTCAGATAAATAATATCGGAGATAGAGAGAAAATATATTTAGTGCACTCCATATTAAAATGTTGATGTAGGATAAAGATATGGTGAGAGAAAAATATCTTGTCACCAAATTGTTTGATATTTAAACAGTTCCTATTTGTTGTTGGCACTCCGTCGCTTACGACGTCGAGGGTTCCAGTTGATCCAATCAACGGAACAGCCTGCTCGTGAAATTAACGTGCAAGTGGCTGAGCACTCCACAGACACGTGTACCCTTAATGTAGTTCCCGGGGATATTCAGCGTGACACAGTGTGACAAGGCTGACCCTTTGAATTACAGGCACAACAGAAATAGGAAGTAAGAATGAGAGAAAGTTGTGGTGAAAGAGTACAGCAGGGTTCGCCACCATCCCCTGCCGGAGCCTCGTGGAGTTTTAGGTGTTTTCGCTCAATAAACAATCACAACGCCCGGTCTGGGAATCGAAACCGCGATCCTATGACCGCGAGTCCACTTGGCCATTGCGCCTCCACAGTTCTTGTTTACTTCAAGATATATATATATATATATATATATATATATATATATATATATATATATATACAAATTAAATTTCCAGAACAATTGCATTTATATTCGAAGTTTAATATTAAAATAAAAATCAGTTTTAAAATTTCGTTGATTCAAAATAGGAAAAATTAGTTAAGACTTTGTAATGTCGGACACAATATTTTTTCTCTCTATGATCTGAGTTCATATTCGGGTGAGGCCGACATTGCTTCTTTATCTTTCAGGGGGTTGCTAAATAGAATAACAATCTAAGGGGGTGATCTTATGGAATCTTTTACTCTTTTACTTGTTTCAGTCATTTGACTGCGGTCATGCTGGAGCACCGCCTTTAGTAGAGCAAATCGACCCCAGGACTTATTCTTTGTAAGCCTAGTACTTATTCTATCGGTCTCTTTTGCCGAACCGCTAAGTTACGGGGACGTAAACACACCAGCATCGGTTGTCAAGCGATGTTGTGGGGACAAACACAGACACACAAACACACAGACATACATATACATATATACGACAGGCTTCTTTCAGTTTCCGTCTACCAAATCCACTCACAAGGCTTTGGTCGGCCCGAGGCTATAGTAGAAGACACTTGCCCAAGGTGCCACGCAGTGGGACTGAACCCGGAACCATGTGGTTGGTAAGCAAGCTACTTTATTTCATTTAATTAGCCACAAGGGCTGTACATAGAGTGGTAGCTGCGGGCTGGACAAAGACATAAATGTGATGAGGATGATAACAAAAGGTGAATAAAAATGAGATAGGCACCAACGCCCGCCGATCGATAACACCTCGAAAACATTGTTCAATACAAATCCAATAAAAGTCAAAAATTCAATCGCAGTTCAATAAAAGTTCCTTTTAAAGATCTAATCTTCCTCATCCGGGCCTCCAAGCAAGTGTCCTGTCGCCATCAGGAGATCTCGCAGTGGCAAGCCCGGAAGAACGTAAATAAAATCGTCTTTTTGACAGGTCTTTTCGACCTCCATGACTTCACTATGATTTAAGACCTCCGCAGCCACCTGCGGAGGCCAACGTGGATGGTCTATACATACCGAGTCGTAACGCTCACGGTCAAATAGATCATCCAGACACTTTTGAACGGGCCCTCCCTTGAGGTAACAGAAGATATACTTAGTTTCCTCATCACCAGGAGGGGCCGCAACCTGCTCTGTCAGTGGCACAAATCCCACTGACAGAGCCTCCCGATCCGGTGGCACACTTCCCAACGGAGGGGCAACGGGTTCGGTCGGTGGCACGTCCGCCGACCGTCTCCCGTTTCTCCTTTTCTTTTTTTCCGTTTACCGGTTGCGGGGGTCGGGGCATCTTTCGGCACACCCGAGGTGTCCTCCTCCTTTCCCGCAACCTCTATTTCTCCTGGTGAGCAACCACCGTTGCTCACCTTCCTCTTTCTATTCGTGGAGGCGGTGGCCTCCACGACTTCCTCTGTCTCCCCCTCCAAGGGGGGGGGGGGGCGGAGGACACATTCTCTTTTTTCCTCTCCTCCGGGGCCTTACCTCGGCCCTTGGGACAGTTCTTTTTCAAATGGCCGGATTCAAGGCACTTGTGACATTTAGGAGGGCGTCCCTCCAAAATCACTGGATACCTTGCCTGAGCCGTCCTTAAAAAGTCTGGAAACACCAGACTCGCAATCGACTGGGACCAAAAGGTCAACACCGCTTTTGACCCCTCCCAGTCAATTGCTGGCAAAATTTTTACATTGAGGAGCTTGGTTCCGGTGCCGCCCAGACCCCGGCGGAAAGAATCCTCTATCCACTCGGGCTTTATTCCAGGCGGCAACCCGCAGACCCAAGCCCTTGTTATTTTTTGTCGACAATATGTGGGCAGAAACAAAATTTCTTTGCCCTCAATGGGCCCACTCGCAAATTTGCGAGCTTCACTCAGGGAGTCAAAAAGCAACCACACGGTTGCATATTTGACTCCCCTTGAAATATATTTAAAGTTGGCATTAACATTCGTAAGTTCCTTTTCAATAATAGTTTGAGGAAAGACAGTGACGTTATCCAACACCTTTGAGTAGGTTCAGAGCGTCACTGTTCTTTCCTCCATTTCTTTCAACCACTGCTTGGGTGGGCACAGTCCCCACTCCAAGACAGTGTTGCCCTTTTTTGCCATGCTTGCAAAAAAAAAAAAGAAAAAAGGTTCAAATGTTCAACAAAAAAGTTCAGAAAATAGTTCACAAACAAGTTCAACAAAAAAGTTCACAAAAAACAAACTAAATACAAAAGAACAGAAGACAGAGCAGAGAAAAGGAAAGAAGGAAGACAGTTTAAGTCACAGCAACACAATTCCGGCCACCAGCAATACCTATAGGTATTCCAATAAAGGTACTCCAAAATAAAAGTATTCCAGTAAAGGTATTCCAATAAAGGTAATCCAGGGCCACAGCAGCAGAATTTTCACAAGTTTTTCGGAGGCGAGATACGCCCACAAAAACAACAATTCTCGCAAAGTGAGACACAAAAAGTTTTCACAAGACAAAAAAAAAATTCTCAGTTCGCCGTTATGTTGACTCGACCACGCCTACCAATAACAACGAACGAGAAACACAATTTGCTCACTAAATGAGCAACAACTTAAAGCCGCCGAAAGCAAACGGAACTGCCCAGAGCTATATGAAATTTACTGAAAAAAATTGAAACACAATAAATTACACACAGCTCAAAAAACAATTCCACCTACCTCGGTCGACTTCACACATTTTCAATTTGGACAGCGTTAAACACAGTGTCCACTTTGGTTCAACTGGAAGCAGCTAATGCGCAAGACTGGAAGCTAGCTACTTACCACACAGCCACTCCTACACCTATACTTCATTTATTTTGGATATATTTCCCATTTTCCTAACATTCTTTTTACAATTAAGTCATTTTCTTGGAGAGGTTCGTTTCTAAAGAAGAGCCAAGATGCCTCGCAGCATTTAATCTGTTTTTCTTTGGTGTTCTGAGTTCAAATCCTGCTGTGGCCTACCCGTGTAGTAAACTTAATCTAACCGCTATTCTAACACTACCACTTGGCCCTTGGGGTCCCTTTAGTAGAGGATTTCTCTGTTGTATGTATTCGTGTTAGGTATTCTTATTTCTTTATTGCCCATAAGAGGCTAAACATAGAGGGGACAAACAAAGGGATTAAATCGATTACATCGACCCCAGTGTGTAACTGGTACTTGATTTATCGACCCCGAAAGGATGAAAGGCAAAGTTCACCGCGGCGGAATTTGAACTCGGAACGTACCGGCAGACGAAATACCGCTAAGCATTTCGTCCGGTGTGCTAACGTTTCTTATTTCTTTATTGCCCACAAGGGGATAAACATAGAGGGGACAAACAAGGACAGACAGAGGGATTAAGTCGATTACATCGACCCCAGTGCGTAACTGATACTTAATTTATCGACCCCGAAAGGATTAAAGGCAAAGTCGACCTCGGCGGAATTTGAACTCAGAACGTACCGGCAGACGAAATACCGCTAAGCATGTTGTCCGGGGTGTTAACGTTTCTGCCAGCTCGCCGCCTTTCGTGTTAAGTATTCCGTGTTGAGGATATCTTCCACTTGTCCATCAGTCAGAGACACTGAGGAAAAAAAGTAGGTTCAAAGGCAGAGCCCTTTTCACCCTCACTATGTTTATTAAATAATGAAGTTTGGGGAAAACAACCGATTAATTTTACAGACATAAAATTGATTTACAAACCTTAAATTTCACTTTAGAAATAGAAACCCACTGTAAACTACCTAAAATAAAGTATTATCAGTTGAACATTTTCATCCCATTAGTTTCTATTAAACAGTTTCGATCTTTTTTAAAACGGGGGCCACATTTTTCATTAACGAAACACTTTGAAACTTGGAACACTGGTAGAATGTGTCATATAAAACACCTTTTTCTCTTAGTCTTCTTAAAAAAAAAAGAAATCCATAAGTTATTCCATGTTAAAGTTGTCGTATTTCTGTAATTTCAACCAATCACTGACGTCCATTCAGCCAATATACATTAAGTGCCGACTACATAAACAAACGATTCTGAAACAATTCTATCGGTGATAGGGTTAGGGTAAAACAGCAAATTTAAAAAGAAAAAAACCAAATAAAACGAAGAAAAAAAAAAAAGAAAATGAAAAAAGCAAATAAAACGAAGCTATGGCTTAATCAGCCAAACGAGTAAATGTAAACAACTGAATACTTGTCAGTGATTGGTTGAAATTATCGAAATAAGACAATTTTTTACATGAAATAAATTCGAATACAAAAATATTTTTCTGTTCTATAACACAAAATAGATAAGTATACGAAGTTTGAAAGTCTTTCCGTACCAAAAACACTACGTAAAACATTAATGAAAAATGTGGCCCCCCGTTTTAAAAAAGATCCAAGAGTTTTTACAAAGTTATAACCAAACTATGTTTTATATTATATTCCGGAAATGTAAATAAAAGGTTCTACTTGTAACACTATAAAAAGTTTTCACACTTTCTAGTTGATAAAATACAGTTTGAACATAAAACAAATTCCAATATAAAAGTATATTTATGTTTGAAATAGTTATAATGAAAATAATATAGCCTGAGCAGGATAAGCTACCCCTATTTTGCAGACAGCTGGCTGCCAACACTTTTTTCTGCAAAATAGGGGTAGCTTATCCTGTTTAGGCTATATTATTAGCATTATCTTGTGTTTGAGAATTTAAAAATCACTTCTTTAACTTTCTGAGACATCTCAACGGCTCTAAAAGCAAACTTCGTTTGTTTTTTTTACGTTTATCGTAATCTGAATTCAGTTATAATTAATGTTTTTACAATGTAAATGTTTTAGTAAATTGCTTGTTAATTATAATAAACATCATCGTAATATTTACCAGAGTTACTAATTAGGTTTCAGTTTTAGTCTGACGGTTTTCTGTCTCAGGAAAGTTCCTCCCTGCGAATTCAGTTCTGCGATACAAAAGCTGCTACGAAGTTTATTAAATACTTTACAGGAGTGGCAATTATCTCCTCATGTATGTGTGTGTATGTTTTAGTATGTGTGTGTATGTTTTAGTATGTGTGTGTTTATGCTGTAGTGTGTATACTTTGTAGTGCGTGTATGTGTGTGCATTAGTCGTTTACATAAGGAAACTAATCTCACAAAGTGAATATTTTATCTTTTTCCCCGTCTCCCATTTACTGCTACATTCTTTCTTTCTCTCTCAGCTGACGTCATCTCCAACACCGCCACCGCCACTTCTTTACTTCACCTCTTTCTCTATAAACAATATTCAGCGCTTCTAAAGCAGGCTTTGGGCGGGGGGGGGGGGTTGCCTCTTTCCATACACACACATATGCACACACATGCACACATAAACACATACACACACTCATATATATACATAATTGTAAATACATACGCAATACATACATACGTTCTTACACATACACACATGCATACACATAAGCACATATATAAACACACAGACATATTCGACTCCCATCATTTTTCGAAAGATTTCTGTCTAAAAACGACTTTTCTCTGTTGAACCTGTTTACACGCGAAACCCTCACAGCACACACACACAATGTTTTGTCCTGTACTGACCATAGTGAGTGACTTCCTTGATGTAAAACCTTTGTGGTCAATACAGAAGTCATCATCATCATTAAAAAACGGTGGTGAGCTGGCAGAACGTTAGCACGCTGGGCGAAATTCTTAGCGGTATTCCGTCCGTCTTTACGTTCTGAGTTCAAATTCCGCCAAGATCGACATTGCTTTCATCCTTTCGGAGTCAATAAATGAAGTACCATTTGCGTACTAGGGTCAATGTAAACGACTTGTCCCCTCCCGCAAAATGTCAGGCCTTGTGTCGAAAGTACAAATGAAGCAAATGTCTGCAGCCTTTCAACAGCACTTTGATCGTCTGTTCGGGACGAGTGGTACAAAGCATAGCTGGGCAGACTTTGGTGTCTACCTGCACGGCCTCCTGCGACTCTCGGCGAGCGAAGCAGACAGCTGTGGAAGGCCGATAACAGCCGCGGAAATACAGGAAACGATGAAGACTTCCAAGAGAGGCAGATCGCCGGGTTTGGATGGTCTGCCCTACGTGCTTTATATTTCAATACCAGACTTGTTTGCGGGCCTCTTAGCAGACGCCTATCGCAACTGGCAACAAAATGGGTGAATTCCCATTTTTGTCTGTCGAGGGGCGGTGGCACTGCTGAGAAAGGGAAACGAACGTTATAGAGAATTTCAGACCCATCACTCTGCTCAATGCAGAGTTGAAGATTTTGTCCAAGGTGTTAGCCAAGAGGTCGACGCTTGTCGTGGACAAGCTAATTGGTAAGACGCCAACATGTGCCATCCCAACCAGGACTATTCCCAACAACCTCCACCTCATGCATTACATCATAGAGAGGGTGGGTAACGAAACTGGCATGAGCGAGGGTCTGATCAATTTAGATCAAACTAAAACCTTCAATAGGGTCGAGCTGATCTCATGGTAGCCGGTTTCGGTCCAATTTTCTGCGGTTGGATCGCTGCTTTATACAGCGGCATCTGCTCGATTATTTGGGTGAATGGTCACCTGTTAGAACCATTCAGCATCTTGTGCTCGGTCCGTCAAGGGTGACATCTTTCCTTTCATTTGTGTGTACTGACCCTTGAGCCACTACTGCGGAAGTTGGAGGTATTGAGGAGTATCCTGCGTGATCTAGGATGTGGGAGAAGTGTGCCTGCTTAGGCTGATGATGTCGCCGTGATAGCGTCGAGCCAGGCGACACACTAAAAGAATATGAAGCGGTAACAGGAGCGAAAATTAACGCGGAAAATTCAGTTGGCTTGCAACTCGGCACCTGGAGAGGCAAGCCCATGCCGTCCAACGGCATTGTGGGGCTCTAAAACAAAATGCATAAAAACAAACAAGCTTTTGACAGTTTAATAGATATTTCAAAATCTTGATAATATGACGCTGGGTGTTTCCATTATTTTATCCAACCCCTGTATATATATATGTGTGTGTGTGTGTGTGTGTGTGTGTGTGTGTGTGTGTGTGTGTGTGTGTGTGTGTGTGTGTGTGTGTGTGTGTGTGTGTAATATAAATAATATATATATATATATATATATATATATATATATAAAAACATAATATAATATATGTGTGTGTGTGTATACACACACGCACACATGTGTATATATTTATACATATTTAAAGGCTTTAACTAGCTGACACTACTTAAAGAGTTAAAGTGTTATACATATACACACATATACAATATAAATACATAGACATATGTATGTATACGTATTTATATACATCCTTATCGTGTTAGAACATTCACAGAAACAAGAAACAGGATACAAAAGCAGAACGAAACACTCCCAGCAACATAACAATGAGAGGCTGTATTGGTTGATAATATTGCCGTCTACTTAAGGGAAACGTCTAGTTTAATAAATGAGGCCAACATGATTATTGTTCTGTTGTGTCTGGGGAGTCATTTTCTTATCGTGTCTTAAAATTTAACACACTCACAGTTAAAATTTCCACTTATTATTTTTTTATTTTCCTAAAATTTTCGTTGCGTCTTGCAACCTTTTCAATAGTCTTGACTCTGTCCGTTATTCACGTTGCGTTCTGTTTTTGCTTTTCTTTTTTTCCCCTTTCTTTTTTCTTTAAAAAAAAAAAAGAACAAGAACATAAAGACGGACGGAATACCGCTAAGAATTTCGCCCAGCGTGCTAACGTTCTGCCAGCTCATCACCGTTTTTTAATGATGATGATGATGCTGACGATGATGACTTCTATATTGACCACAAAGGTTTTACATAAGGAAGTCACTCACTATGGTCAGTACAGGACAAAACATTGTGTGTGTGTGTTGTGAGGGTTTTGCGTGTAAACAGGTTCAACAGAGAAAAGTCGTTTTTAGAAAGAAATCGTTCGAAAAATGATGGGAGTCGAATATGTATGTGTGTATATATATATGTGTGTTTATATATGTATATGCTTATGTGTATGCATGTGTGTATGTGTAAGAACGTATGTATGTATTACGTATGTATTTACAACTATGTATATATATATGTGTGTGTGTGTGTAATTCATTAAAATCATTGTCATCTTTCCGAGGAAAATAAAATATAGCATCGTGTGTCATCCTTGCCAGTCGAATGGCAGCCCACTATCGATCCGCTGGCTTTCTCACCTAGATCCAAGGTTCCTTCTTTGGAATTTCAACATCAACAATAGAGTATTTTTTTTTTTTTTGTATGTAGGGAGATTTGGGTGGAGGCGCAATGGGCCAGTGGTTAGGGCAGCGGACTCGCGGTCATAGGATCGCGGTTTCGATTCCCGGACCGGGCGTTGTGAGTGTTTATTGAGCGAAAACACCTAAAAGTTCCACGAGGCTCCATCAGGGGATGGTGGCGAACCCTGCTGTACTCTTCCACCACAACTTTTTCTCACTTCCTGTTTGTACCTGTAATTCAAAGGGTCAGCTTTGTCACACTGTATCACGCTGAACCTCCCCGAGAACTACGTTAAAGTTACACGTGTCTGTGGAGTGCTCAGCCACTTGCACGTTAATTTCACGAGCAGGCTGTTCCGTTGATCGAATCAACTGGAACCCTCGATGTCGTAAGCGACGGAGTGCCAAGAAGGGAGATTTGTATGTTTTGCTTTATGTATGTATTCTCATGCATGCAGTTGCATATTTAGACATGCTCATATATATTTAAATGATAAACTTCTGGAAAGTTTTATAGATTTTTACAGTCCCAGTGGTGGGGATCATCAGGATGTGAGCGTTTCTTGAGAAGCTCACTTTCAACTCGCAAAATGTTGCTCACTTCACTTTTCAGCACTGCATTAATAGATTTATTTTTGCTGCTGTTTAGCAGGTGCTGCCTGAGTGATACCATTCGAAGACCATTTGCACTGATCTCAGACCTCTACCACCTTCATTTCTTCTTAGGTAGAGCCTATTAACATCACTGTTTCTCTGGAATTTCCCAGTTGTTCTCCGGATTTTGTGGGTTTTGATATCTATGGAGTGGATTTCCTCTACAGATCAATAAAGTATCCCAAGTGTTGATATTAAGTAAATATATTTGGGAACTTAAAGCTAAATATATTAGATTTGATATAGAATAAAAATTCCTTGCCTCTGCACCTTCGTACAATGTATAAAATAAGAAATGCCACTTGTTCATCGTTGAAAACCTTTTGGTATGAAAGGCCGGCCTTTCATTACTTAACTCGAGGGAAGAGCGAAAGAGCCTACCTGCACAAGAGTAAATTTGCTTTCTCTAGATATAAATAATATTAGGGATCCAATATGCATCTTCTCAACTAATGGTACCCATAGTTCTTCATCACAGAAATTTGTAGAATTCGATTCCAAATGTTGGCATAAACTACTTTGCAATTAAAGTTTGGTTAACAGATCTTCTTACATAGGCCCCTTTTAGGTAATCCAGCATTAATATCCTTACACTAAACCCATCCTAGTTTAAAGTCGCCTATGTCCCACACAATATAGTAGAGTAATTGGGTATCTTCTGAGAGAAAAACAGTACCAAGAAGCAATTCAATCTGCCAGAAATTTGGAAACGACATGCTATACTGCTTGGCATTCGCGCCAGATGCTCCAATATGAACATCTCAGAGTGTTTGGCTGTTAATGTGTGGACAGTGCAGAGGATTCGGAAAGAATTGGACGAGTCTAATGGTGATTATGATGGTACGGCAACTCAGAAAACTCACTCTCGTCGTTCTGATCACAAAAGAACTTTTGAATTTGTTGGCGAGATCCAGGCCATGATTAACAACGATCCCTCCAAGTCAACAAGATTTATTGCCAGGGACATGGAAGTGTCTGAGTTTCTTATCAGTTAGGCAGTGCATGAAGACATTCGGTATTCCTCAAGCAAGATGAGAAAGGGCCAATTTTTAACACAAGCCATCACGGAGAAGAGAAAGACTGCGCTACGAAGCATCTCCTCGAACCGAACATGCTTTGGTTTTTCTTAGACGAGACAAATTTCTGCCAGGATCAGATGATGAACACACAGAACAACCGTTAGCTTGCTGTGTCCCCAAAACATCCAGTCAACATCATGAGATTTGGAGTGATCACTAGTGATGGCGACGTTATGCCTCCATTCATATTCCTACAAGGCCTCAGACTCAACACGGAAGCCTTCCTCAAGTGCCTGGAGAAGGTAGCGCTGCTCTGGATCAAGAAGGGGACTGCTGGAGGACCCTATTTCTGCCAACAAGATTCTACACTATGTCACACAAGCAGGAGAACCTAGTCATGGCTGTCAGACAATTTCTGCAACCACATCACTCCTAACAATTGCTGACAGCCAGTGTTTTTATCAGTGTTGGTCATCCTTAAGTACGAGTTGACAGCCACCTTATGTGTACGTATGAATATATGTAGGTGTAAGCATGTATACTGTTAGTGAGTTCGAAGAAGGTGGGTATAACTTCTAGAAATTTCGAATAAATTCATAAGTAAATGAGTTAAGAAATTTCAGTGCTAATCTGATGAGGTTTTTTGAAGGAGAAACAATTCTAAAGTTTCAAATTATCCTTTCCTCCAAAACATGTTAACTCAGCCATAACATATATACATGCTCTAGGACTTAAAATAGACAGAGCCTTGCAGTTATCGATAAAAGAGCGATTCGTTTAAAGTAAAATGTAAAATTTCAGATTGTATGAAGAAGGAGCAAAGAACAAGATGTGGGTTCAAATTAGAATTTATTGGAAAATAAAATAAAATAACAACCAATAATTAATTTAGAAAGATCGTTAGAGTATTTACCATATATGAGAAACGTAATTTTGTATCTTTTTGTGTTTGTTAGAATTTGAACGAAATACAAGAGAAAAGTGATATAGAAATTTTCAATAAAATGGACAATTTAAGATATCCACAGTAGAGGCGCAATGGCCCATTGGTTAGGGCAGCGGACTCGCGGTCATAGGATCGCGGTTTCGATGCCCAAACCGGGCGTTGTGAGTGTTTATTGAGCGAAAACACCTAAAAGCTCCACGAGGTTCCGGCAGGGGATGGTGGCGAACCCTGCTGTACTCTTCCACCACAACTTTCTCTCACTCTTACTTCCTGTTTCTGTTGGGCCTGTAATTCAAAGGGGCCAGCCTTGTCACACTGTGTCACGCTGAATATCCCCGAGAACTACGTTAAGAGTACACGTGTCTGTGGAGTGCTCAGCCACTTGCACGTTAATTTCACGAGCAAGCTGTTCTGTTGATCGGATCAACTGGAACCCTCGACGTCGTAAGCGACGGAGTGCCAACAAGATAGCCACAATAAGATGGACAAACAAGGGTTTGCATTTCTGGAATTTGGAGTCTCAGGTCAATATCATTACGCTTCCATCTTTCAGCAACTTGTGAAATTCATCGTTAATTATTGCTTAATGGATTCTTCCACCTAAAGTCTACCTCCACCTAAAGTGTACCTCCACCACATTGCTCCTCCAAGTATTTTAGTAGCGATTCTCATTTAGTTCAACTTCCCTCTAGACTTGCTCAGCTTGGTTTGACCTGACAAGAGTAAGATCTTGGTTGGTGTGGTTCTCTGTGCCGTGTGGAGATGCAAGCACTATAACCAAGATCAATGCTAGAACCATTTGTGTAGTGGACATGAAATGGTCTGTGTCGGCGTGTAGGAAAAAAATGGAGGCTCTGAATGTATAATAACTGGATGTAGAATATTTGAATAGACGAGTAATGGGTATAGAATTTCTACATATGCATATATATACATACACACACACACACACACACACACACATATAATTTTTCATAGAAAACTATGCAATCGTTACCAATATAGCAGGAGATTTCACCGCAAAAAAGTCTAAATTAGACTCCTTAGGGATCGTTCTCCTTGTTTATATATCCAAAGTTTTAAATTTAAGAGAGATATAGGAATAAATTACATTAATAATGGATATTAGCGTCAAATCTCTCTTAAATTTAAAACTTTGGATATATATATATATATGAATATATATATATATATGAAAAATGACAACAGGTTAAGAATAAGTTTTAACAAATATATAATACTAGTAGTATAACCCGACGTTGTCCGGGTGTGACTTATTACGCCATCTACGATAAGTCTTGCTAGGTGAAAATCAACTAAAAAAGAAAGCCTTACAATGAAAAAACCCTTATGATGTAAATATGTTCATAATTCAAAAGACGAAATTAATAGGGAAAGTCTGAAGGCTGTTCACCCGCACGATTACGTAACCCTAACCCTAAAACCGTAAGACTAACCCTCATCGTAACCCTAAAACCGTAACCCTGACCCAAAAACCGTAACCCTAACACCCTAGTGAAAATCGTGCGGGTGTTAATCTGAATAATAATAATAATAATGACCTCTGCAGATCAAACTCCCAACCCACAACTAAGTCTTAAGTGTATATATACATGGGCAACACACACACGCATACACATTAAATAAAATGCGTTTTAAGAAAGATATTTAAAAAATTCAGGGTGGACATTGGAATTAGACACTGAGGGAAAATGGCTATAACTTTTTTATTTTTTAATTTTGACGATTGTCAGCTAAACGCGGACAATCCAAATCTTGCATTGGTCCAGATGGACTATATGTAAATAAATATGAAGGAAAAAATGCGCTTTGGCAAACGGGGTTAGGGTTAGAAAATTCCGCCGAAGTTGACTTTGCCTTTCATCCTTTCGGGGTCTAAAAAATAAGTACCAGTTGAACACAGGGGTCAATATAATCGACTATTCTCCACCTGCCCGAAGCCGCCGTTGTGGGAAAAATTTAAAATAATACTAATAAATAAATAATAATAATAATAATGACCTCTGCCGATCAAACTCCCAACCCACAACTAAGTCTTAAGTGTATATATATATGGGCAACACACACACTAAATAAAAAAGATGTTAGGAAGTAAAAGTGTTTTAAAAAAGATTGTTAAATTTTCAGATTAACACCCGTACGATTTTCACTACAGTGTTAGGGCTTGTTAGGGTTAGGTAGGTAATGATGCGGGTGTTAATCTCAAGATTTACGAAAAGATTTTGAAAAAAAACTCACAGTTTGTAGGGAATAAATGTTTGTTGATCGTATTTGAGAAAGATGTCTCGATGGTGAAGGACGGTGTTAGAAATGGAAAGTAAACTTACAATTCCCGCCAAATTGGAATGAGGTCATTGGTAACCATAGGTACATATATATGTGTGTATTTACGTATGATTGGTAGTGTGTCTGTTTATTTGACTCTCACTCTCCTTCGTTTCTCTGTCTTTTTTCTTGGATCGTTCTTAAACATTCATAAGAGAAAGTAGCAATTGAAACGATGTGTAAGAGGAATAGAAATAGTTAATTTTAGAGGGGCAAAGTAATTTTGTATGTAGTTTTAGTATCTGTCATTACAGTATCGAAATGTGATTGTTTCAGTTTTGATAAGTTTTCTTTTTCTCCTTCCTTTCTTTTTGTATTTGTTGTTGGTTCATAAGAGAAAGTAGGAGTTGAAAGGATTTGTATTAGAAAGAGGAAATTAGATTTTATTAGGGAGAAAATGTTTACTCGTGTAGTTTTATGGATTATATTCATTATTAGGAAATTTTTGGAGTGAAAAAATGACGCAGTGACCTAAAAAATTGTATTTAGAATATTAATTGCGATTGTTTAATCGAAGAAATTTGGAATTGTGTAAATGTATGAATTTTAAACATACACACACAGAGAAAATTTGCCTTTTATAGTATAGATTAACGTTTAAATAAAATAGGAAAGCATCACATTTCAAACGTTTGTCATTCGTGAAAGAAAAATAAAAGAATGAGAAAGGGTGATTACAGAAATGCTTATGGGCCATGTGGAATGAGATTCTATGGGGGAATTTAAGAGAGGTGTGTGTGCGGTGGTTTGGAGTGCTTTGGTTTCTCGGGCTGTATATGTGAGGGGTTTAGGAGGATCTGACGGGCCTGTTTGTGAGGTGAAAGAGAAGGTATAAAGAACAAAAACTTAGGATAAAGCTGTGTATTCAAAAATAATTATAGAAATAGTAAAATGAAAAGACTGGAAAGTTATGTAACATGTGCAACCCCTAGAGAAAGTAATCAAAGAAGCATAAAATGTGGATGAGAGAAGGATGTTGAAGCGGATAATGACAGAAAAACAAATGGGGAACCAAAAGAAAGAACACTTTGTGGTTAAACGTTGAAGAAAAACAGTTTCATATATAGGAAAAAAAAATATATATATATAAAAGGAAAATAAAAAACACAAATGATGAGTCAGACAGAATTACAAGATACCTGTAAATTGTTCGTCGCACTTGTGGTTGATGTTTTTTTTTTCAAAAGTATTAATGAAAAAATATACTGTCTCGCGGCAGGGGAAGAGGCCTACAAACAACTGTAGTTGAAGAAAAAAAAACAGGTTGGATAACCAGGTAATAGAGAAGATATATGAATCTCTGAGTACTAGCAACTATGGGGCTTTTAGTTATAATTATGTCAAAAAGTTTGTAATTGTTATGAAGTTTTAATGTAGTTGTGGACTTACTGTATATTCATTCACCAACTGTTCCAATCACCAACACGTAATCCAGCGTTATCTCTTCTTACTGGCTTCTCTATAATAGATGGCTGCGTATACAACACTGTCCTCTTATTTATACATTTCAAAGCCGATTCACGTTGGAAGTTTGACTGCTCTGAGAGTCAATATATATACATTTATTACCGCCAACCCTCCCCGATTTTTGCTTTACTTCCTCGGGGAGAAAATGGAATATTTCTTTCTTTTTGTTTCAATTTTCAACATTTCCGTCCGCTTTTTTCTTCTTCCTAGTTGATGTACACGTTGGTTCAACCGCTTCTTAAAATACCGTAACACCAAACATGTCATACAGAATTTTCATCGGCTCTTCCTGCTTTATTTTTTCTTCTGTAAAACTTTTCTCATTTAGTTCAGATGTCTCTTGTGTTTCCACGTATGCCCCTTTAAAATGTATTTCACCACACAACACACACATAGCACGGTTTGGGTCCTGGTTGTTTTATTTTCTCCTCGTTTGTTATATGTCGACATGCCTGTATATTTACATCGTTCCTTTCATTATTTCTTGTGTCATGTCTTAGATTAATTATCCTTTGGTATTCATCCGCCACTGTTTGTAAAATTAATTTACTATTTTGCTCTAATTTTGTTAATATTCGAACTCGTTTCTCCCATTTTTACTTGCAATTAATCCTTTTACGATTAATTTGAACATGTCTAGAGTCAACTCACTTAGCTTGAATTTTTCACATTCTTTGTTTACGATACCTGCGTACGTAACAATGTCATCTGTTTCATTCTTTTTCAAATTCAGACATTCTCAGCGAATGTTAAAATAATGAATCCCTTTCGCTGAATCCCTTTAGCTAATAGGTTAGTTGTTTCCTCGAAACAAATTTCTGGCGGTTTCCTTGGCAATATGAAATTGCAATATTTTTCTTGTTCTGCCGGTGCTGGTTTTCGTAAAAGAAGCCTTACCTTTTTTCATCTGTCCAACTTTTACATTTTTCCTTAAATATTTCCTCATGCCTTCTAAAGTATGCCGAAAACGCAGTCCCTTTTTCAGGGTTATAAACAAATTCCACAATCGAATTAGCTACTCCATCCGCCGAAACAAACCGGACGTGGGATCTATTTTTAAACGGGGGCCACATTTTTCATTAATGTTTTACGTAGTGTTTTTGGTACGGAAAGACTTTCAAACTTCGTATACTTATCTATTTTGTGTTATAGAAAAGAAAAATATTTTTGTATTCGAATTTATTTCATGTAAAAAATTGTCTTATTTCGATAATTTCAACCAATTACTGACAAGTATTCAGTTGTTTATATTTACTCCTTTGGCTGATTAAGCGATGTAAAGCGTATTTAATCTCCATACCTTCGTTTTATTTGCTTTTTTCATTTTAAATTTGCTTTAACCCTAACCCTAGGGTTAGGGTTAATTGTTTCAGAATCGTTTGTTTATGTAGTCGGCACTTAATGTATATCGGCTGAATGGACGTCAGTGATTGGTTGAAATTACAGAAATACGACAACTTCAACATGGAATAACTTATGGATTTCTTTTTTTTTTAAGAAGACTAAGAGAAAAAGATGTTTTATATGACACATTCTACCAGTGTTCCAAGTTTCAAAGTGTTTCGTTAATGAAAAATGTGGCCCCCGTTTTAAAAAAGATCCCGGACGTATTCGTCGACAGCAGCAACAATTCTAACAACTGCCTGCTGAGTTTGTTATTGTTGTTGCTGTTTCCATTGTTCTTGTTGCGGATCTTGTTCAAAACCAGTATTTTCTTAACGAAACACTTTGAAACTTGGGACACTGGTAGAATGTGTCATATAAAACATCTTTTTCTCTTAGTCTTCTTAACAAAAAAACGTACATCGCAAGTTATTTCATGTTAAAGTTGTCGTATTTCTGTAATTTCAACGAATGACTGACGTCCATTCAGTCGAATACATTAAGTGCTGACTACGTAAACAAACGATTCTCAAACGATTCTGGCGGTGATAAAATTATTATTTCCTTGTCAAAAAATGGCTGAAGCATATTAGCAGTAGGGTTAGGGTTAGGCAGTAGCTAATAAACCTTTCATACAGTTCAGGCAGATGTTAACGAAATAAACACGCGTGAAAGAAAATGAAAAAAGCAAATGTTGTACACATACAGTTCAGGCAGATGTTAACGAAATTATAAATGGAGATTAAATACGCTTTACACCTTAAACTGCCAAAGGAGTAAGTGTAAACAGCTGAATACTTGTCAGTGATTGGTTGAAATTATCGAAATAAGACAATTTTTTACATGAAATAAATTCGAATACAAAAATTTTTTTCTGTTCTATAACACAAAATAGATAAGTATACGAAGTTTGAAAGTCTTTCGGTACCAAAAACACTACATAAAACATTAATGAAAACTGGTGCCCCCGTTTTGAACAAGATCCCTTGTTGCTGCTGTAGAAGTTGCTGTTCCAACTGTTGTTGCAGTAAGCAAGGAGGCTAACAGTTCTTCCATGCTAAGAACTTTGAATGTCTCACTATTATGAAATGGGCAGTTTTATATTATTTTTCGCGGTGCGAAATTCGAAACCTCTGTTCTACTTTTGTGCAGTGCGTGAAATTAGAATCCTTGTCACCACTTTTAAAAAGTGACAAGATTTTTAAAATATTTTCCACTGCGCTTAGTTCGAATCATTGTCTCCACTGTTATGGCGCTTAATGTAGTTGCGGACTTATCGTATATTCACTCACCAACTGTTCAAATCACGAACCCATATAATCCAACGATATCACTTCTTACTGGCATCTACGACTCTCTATATAAAATATAGCCGGGCATACGACTGTTCTCTTATCTCCAGCATACATGCGTATTTATATATTTCAGAACCGTTCATTTATCAATTCACGGGGGTGTTCAGATTCCACCACAACAGTATATATGACTTCACGGTAAATCAACAGAAATTCATCAGAATATATATATATATATATATATATATATATATATATATATATATATATATATATATATATATATATATATATAT
Source organism: Octopus bimaculoides (assembly GCF_046866305.1). Taxonomy (NCBI): domain Eukaryota; kingdom Metazoa; phylum Mollusca; class Cephalopoda; order Octopoda; family Octopodidae; genus Octopus; species Octopus bimaculoides. The sequence continues at coordinate 481,245 of NC_142957.1, forward strand.
GGTGATTGTCTACTCCTTACACAGAGTTTGACCACCTCCTGCACCTACACCTTAGCCCTTTCATGGCGTCTGATGTGGCTTTTTAAACCAGACAATGTTTTGAAAAAACACCCTCACAGATTGCACCTCTGATTTGCACTACCAATACCTGCAAGTAAGTTCTGCTCATTGTGGATCCTAACATGTCTTTTAAGACCCCCATTGGATTTGCAAGCCTTCTGGCATACACTACATTCAAACGTGTGCACAGACATATAGTCAGAATAGTTGGTTGAAGTTTGTTTTTCATGGGTTCGCAGGTGAGATTTGAGGCCAGCCAAAGACAGACATGGTCTGTCACAGACTGTGCACACAAAAAGGTCCTTGTCATTCACCTCGATCTTTACATTTTTCCTTCAATATCTCGAGTCCTGCTTGCATCATCTTGGCCTCTTCAAACGTTTTCACTCCACTCCACACCCTTGTTTGCCATCCAACTTGATCTGAAGCGAGGGTTTCTATATCTTTTGGAGCCATTCCAATTGACTTCATAGCAGTCCTTATGCCATCCTTAAACCTTGTTTTAGGTTTATGCCGATAACGTTTCCCCTCTGCAAGCTCACCACAAAACAGCTGTTTCGGCATGCATTCATCTGCCATTCAAACAATATGGCCACACCATCTCAATTGGTTCCTCAAAATCATGGCTTTAATTGAGGGGATGCCTGCAGATGCAAGTATATCTGTGTTTGGAGTAAAAGAATTCCATTTAATTTTTAAAATATGACGAAGGCATTTTTGGTGAAATTTTTCTAACATTTTAAAATACCTTTCATAACATGTCCAAGTTTCACAGGAATACAATATATATATATATATATATATATATATATATATATATATATATATATATGCATGTATTATGTATGTAAGCGCCAACGCACCAAACTGCTGATTATTAATAGGAAAGTATATTTGCGTTTTGAGTTCCACTGTGCTGTTTGCATTATCAAACCTATATATGCATATAATTTATGTATACGTCTATGTTGTTCAAATTGAAGCCACTGACCGCACTAGATTATTTAATAATAATAACAACAGCAACAACAACGATAATAATAATAATAATAATAATAATAATAATAATCTATATTATGATATGAGCCGCGTCCGTCCGTCTGTCCGTCACACTTTTCTTCAGTATTAAGAGAGAAAGAAATAGATACATAGATAAAAAAAGTAGATACATAGATACATATACAGATTGTTAAATTAAAAGCGGGAGAGAGACGGGACGCAAAGGAAGTGAGAGAGAAAGTAAGAGTCAGTAGATATATAGCTGAAAAAAAGTTGCTACATAGATACATAGACTCAGATTTCAGTATTCTGTGGGCGACATTGAGGACTCTTTTCTCTTATCTGTTTCTCATTCAGCAATTGATATTCCAACAAAACATCTATGCAGTCGCTCGACTTGGGACAAATAGCAACCAAAACTCCTTCAAATGATCCCTCCTGTGTTAGTGTATCTCAGGCCATATGGTTGGATTTTAATAAGACAGCAGGCTTACGCCATTAGTACGATTAGAAGGAAGATGAGAGAAAATAAAATAAATATTTAAAACACCATGTAGGTAGGAGTACAAGGAGGTTTAATTTTCTGTAATAGGTTGATGGGTAAATAAAAATTTTTGAGGTTCACAGATATGAAAGCTTTAAAGGTTCATGGATATCAAAGTTTGAAAATTGAAGGACGTGTGAAAGATAATTCTATTTAAATTTATTGTTACCTGTATGTTTTAATAAATATTTGCTCATTAAAATCCATACTATAATGACGAATACGAAGCAGAATATATAAAGGTGTTTCAAAATAATTATATGCAGTGAAAACACCGTAAATGTGCTACGCTTTTTTTTTTGTATTTTTGATAAATTTGATGTCACTGCTTAAACACACATTTTCTTATTTTTTGTAATTATGAAGACCCCCATTATGAGTATTGATATTGCTAGCCAGAGAAGAGAAGCAGCCAGACTTCGTCAACAGGAGAGACGAAGAAGATCGAGTAGTGACCGACGAGAAGCTGTAAGAAACATAAATGCTGCACGACGGAGAGAAGCGCAGGATAACTTGAGCCAAGCACGTCACTCCGAAATTTTACTTCAGGACTCTCAACAACATAGAGTAGAAAGAGAACATATATTACAGGGAAGAAGAAGAGAAATTTTACATCGAAATACTCAACAACACCACGCAGCCCGAGAGAAATTATCACAGGAAAGAAGAGAAGGGAAATACCCATGGAAACATATATATATATATATATATATACATACATATATATATATCATCATCATCATCATCATCGTTTAACGTCCGCTTTCCATGCTAGCATGGGTTGGACGATTTGACTGAGGACTGGTGAAACCGGATGGCAACACCAGGCTCCAATCTATATATATATATATATATATATATATATATATATATATATATATATATATATATATATATATATATATACATACATACATATATATATATATATATATATATATATATATATATATATATATATATATATATATATATATATACATACATACATATATATATACATACATACATATATATATATATATATATATATATATATATATATATATATATATATATATATATATATATATATATATATATACATACATATATATATATATATATATATATATATATATATATATATATATATATATATATATATATATATATATATACTGAAGCTTCTGCATTTCATATTCATTGGTCATTCTCTTTCATTAGTCAACTGTTTTGATCACCAACTCTGTCCGTGTAGTACTGGTTATAGTGATAGTGGTGGTATTCGAAGCAGTAGTAGTAAGAATAGTAGTGGCTGATGTGTTGGCTGTGGTGGTTGTGGCAGCGATGGAGGTGGTTGGACAAGTGATGGCGTTTGTGTGGGTAGTTGTAGTCATTATAGTGATGGTTGACGTTTTGGTGGTAGTCACTGTTGTGGTTGTGACTTGTGGTTTTGTGGTCCTGGTTTGTGGTAGTAAATATGATGGTATTGTTTATGGTGGGGGAATAGCTCTCAGATATCTGATCTCGCTCTGTTTCAAGTAGGAACGCCACATCCCTTATGCAACTGTTACTGCTCTCTGCTTTTATTGTTATTGTAGATCTGTCGTTGAAAACCACTTTAATCAATCCAAGAACTACAAATGTCCAGTTTACCCTTCAAACCTATCCAAAGCAAATCACTGTTATAGCAGGAGTTCCAAGATGTGGTAGAAATCTGATATCATGGGGTGTTCAGATCCACCCAAGCTAAGGATCCCTCCCCTATTTCCTACCCTATAGGTACATGGGACTTTTTAAAATCGTATTTTTAACATTAATGTTTCCGTATTTTGTTATCGATTTTTCTGTTTTTCATTTCTTATAAATTTCTAGCCCTTAATATATAACTACATCCACTTGATCTGATCACTATCGATGGCCACTTGCAACAGTATTCATTGGCCATTACTAACTACTTTCCCTTGACCACTGACAGTATCAGAGAATCTACTACACACCCAACATTATCACCATCAATGCCATACAACTCACCATGGACCAGAAGTTTTCTTCCTTTTCTAGAAATCTAGCAAAATCTTCAAGTCTTTTACCATTTATTCTCATTGTTCCAGCGAGAACACCAGCTACTTTACCAACTCTATTGGCCCCACTTTCAAGCTCCCCACCATTTTCTTCTATTTCATTCTTGTTACTTACCAGTCTAACACCAGCGTCTCTGACTTTACAACCCCGCTTTACCATCTTTTTACCATCCATTATCAATTCCCTACTACAAAATCTTCTTATGCTCCGACGAACCCATCCTACTATACCGCCCTTTTGTGGCTGTCCACCGCCTTCTCCTCTTATACTATCAAGCAGTATCAGTACAGCACCCAACCTAGATAACACAGATGCATAAAACAACAAAACTACTCTACCGATCTTTCTTAATACTTTATCAACCCATTTGTCTGGAAAAACAATAAACCTCAATCCATCCAAAATCCATCTAATTAGTATATAAAGCCATTTTTGTTTTCTTTTTAAACTATTAATGGCATCTTTCATTCATTTCACTGCAGCACCAAACAATTCCTTTAGTGTAGCAATACCTCTATTAACAATCCGGGAAAGCCATTCTACTGTGCTGGCAACCCATTGCACTATACTAAAAAGGAACCTTCCCAATGCAGTACAGGCAATCCATCCCACTATACTAGTAACCCATTCCACTACTTTACTAACAACCAATCTCACTGCTCTAGAAACCAATCCCACAATGCCGCTAACAACAAATCCCAGTCCGTAACCAATCCACTCCACTACACTGCCAACTAACCTTAGTACACTACTAACTAGTCCCACTACATTAATAAAAACCCATCCCACAACACTATGAGCAACCCACTCCACTACACTACCAATAATTCCAACTATACTACGAACAACAAAACCCAGCCCACTACCAACCCAACCCACTACATTACCAATAATTCCAACTATACTACTAACAACCAAACCCAGCCCACTACCAACCCAACCCGCTACACTACCAATAATTCCAACTATATTACTGGCAACCAATCCCATTCCACTACCAATCCATTTTAATCCACTAATAACCCCTTCCATTAAACCGCTAACAAAACCTAGGCTGTGACGACCCCTTCTTAATACGCTACTGAACCAATCCATTCCAAAGCTAAGCCATTCTAGTTTATTAGCAAGCCATGGCATTTTACTACCAGCCCATCGCATGACACCATTAGCAACCTGTCGTACTTTATTAACAACCGTTTTCGCTCCATTTGCTAACTTACTTATTTCATTACCAAAGAATTCCAGTGCACTGCTACCAACCCATCCAAGTCCATTAGCAACATATTCTACTCCTTTACTAGCCAATTCCATTGAACCACTAGCAGCCCATCCGAGTCCATCAGCGACATATTTTACCCCTTTACCAGCCAATTCCATTCCACTACTACCAACCCATCCAAGTCCATTAGCAACATATTTTACTCCTTTACCAGCCAATTCCATTGAACGACTAGCAGCCCATCCGAGTCCATCAGCGACATATTTTACCCCTTTACCAGCCAATTCCATTCCACTACTACCAACCCATCCAAGTCCATTAGCAACATATTTTGCCCCTTTACCAGCCAATTCCATTGAACGACTAGCAGCCCATCCGAGTCCATCAGCGACATATTTTACCCCTTTACCAGCCAATTCCATTCCACTACTAGCAACCCATCCAAGTCCATTAGCAACATCTTTTACTCCTTTGCCAGCGAATTCCATTGCACTACTAGCAGCCCATCCAAGTCCATTAGCAACATTTTTTATTCCATTAGCAGCATGTCCAAGTTTATCGGCAACAATCTTTGCTCCATTACTGGCCAATTGCACTCCACCATTAGCAGCCCATCCAAGTCCATTAGCAACTTTTTTAATCCCTCACCAGACAATTCCATTGCGGAACTAGCCATACATCCAAGTCCATTAGCAACATTTCTTACTCCATTAGCAGCCAATTCCATTGAACCACCACCAGCCCATCCAAGTCCATTAGCAACATTTCTCACTCCATTGCCAGCCAATTCCATTGAACCACCAGCAGCCCATCCAAGTCCATTAGCAACATTTCTCACTCCATTGCCAGCCAATTCCATTGAACCACCAACAGCCCATCCAAGTCCATTAGCAACATTTCTCACTCCATTGCCAGCCAATTCCATTGAACCACCAGCAGCCCGTCCAAGTCCATTAGCAGAATTTCTCACTCCATTGCCAGCCAATTCCATTGAACCACTAGCAGCCCATCCAAGTCCATTAGCAGCATTTCTCACTCCATTATTAGCCAATTCAATTGAACCACTAGCAGCCCATCCAAATCCATTAGCAACATTTCTCACTCCATTATTAGCCAATTCCATTGAACCACCACCAGCCCATCCAAGTCCATTAGCAACATTTCTCACTCCATTGCCAGCCAATTCCATTGAACCACTAGCAGCCCATCCAAGTCCATTAGCAACATTTCTCACTCCATTGCCAGCCAATTCCATTGAACCACTAGCAGCCCATCCAAGTCCATTAGCAGCATTTCTCACTACGTTATCAGCCAATTCAATTGAACCACTAGCAGCCCATCCAAATCCATTAGCAACATTTCTCACTCCATTGCCAGCCAATTCCATTGAACCACCACCAGCCCATCCAAGTCCATTAGCAACATTTCTCACTCCATTGCCAGCCAATTCCATTGAACCACTAGCAGCCCATCCAAATCCATTAGCAACATTTCTCACTCCATTGCCAGCCAATTCCATTGAACCACCACCAGCCCATCCAAGTCCATTAGCAACATTTCTCACTCCATTGCCAGCCAATTCCATTGAACCACCAGCAGCCCATCCAAGTCCATTAGCAACATTTCTCACTCCATTGCCAGCCAATTCCATTGAACCACTAGCAGCCCATCCAAGTCCATTAGCAACATTTCTCACTCCATTATTAGCCAATTCCATTGAACCACCAGCAGCCCATCCAAGTCCATTAGCAACATTTCTCACTCCATTGCCAGCCAATTCCATTGAACCACTAGCAGCCCATCCAAGTCCATTAGCAACATTTCTCACTCCATTATTAGCCAATTCCATTGAACCACCACCAGCCCATCCAAGTCCATTAGCAACATTTCTCACTCCATTATTAGCCAATTCCATTGAACCACCAGCAGCCCATCCAAGTCCATTAGCAACATTTCTCACTCCATTGCCAGCCAATTCCATTGAACCACTAGCAGCCCATCCAAGTCCATTAGCAACATTTCTCACTCCATTATTAGCCAATTCCATTGAACCACCAGCAGCCCATCCAAGTCCATTAGCAACATTTCTCACTCCATTGCCAGCCAATTCCATTGAACCACTAGCAGCCCATCCAAGTCCATTAGCAACATTTCTCACTCCATTGCCAGCCAATTCCATTGAACCACCAGCAGCCCATCCAAGTCCATTAGCAACATTTCTCACTCCATTGCCAGCCAATTCCATTGAACCACTAGCAGCCCATCCAAGTCCATTAGCAATATTTCTCACTCCATTATTAGCCAATTCCATTGAACCACCAGCAGCCCATCCAAGTCCATTAGCAACATTTCTCACTCCATTGCCAGCCAATTCCATTGAACCACTAGCAGCCCATCCAAGTCCATTAGCAACATTTCTCACTCCATTGCCAGCCAATTCCATTGAACCACTAGCAGCCCATCCAAGTCCATTAGCAACATTTCTCACTCCATTGCCAGCCAATTCCATTGAACCACTAGCAGCCCATCCAAGTCCATTAGCAACATTTCTCACTCCATTATTAGCCAATTCCATTGAACCACCAACAGCCCATCCAAGTCCATTAGCAACATTTCTCACTCCATTGCCAGCCAATTCCATTGAACCACCAGCAGCCCATCCAAGTCCATTAGCAACATTTCTCACTCCATTGCCAGCCAATTCCATTGAACCACTAGCAGCCCATCCAAGTCCATTAGCAATATTTCTCACTCCATTATTAGCCAATTCCATTGAACCACCAACAGCCCATCCAAGTCCATTAGCAACATTTCTCACTCCATTGCCAGCCAATTCCATTGAACCACCAGCAGCCCATCCAAGTCCATTAGCAACATTTCTCACTCCATTGCCAGCCAATTCCATTGAACCACTAGCAGCCCATCCAAGTCCATTAGCAACATTTCTCACTCCATTATTAGCCAATTCCATTGAACCACCACCAGCCCATCCAAGTCCATTAGCAACATTTCTCACTCCATTGCCAGCCAATTCCATTGAACCACTAGCAGCCCATCCAAGTCCATTAGCAACATTTCTCACTCCATTGCCAGCCAATTCCATTGAACCACCAGCAGCCCATCCAAGTCCATTAGCAACATTTCTCACTCCATTGCCAGCCAATTCCATTGAACCACTAGCAGCCCATCCAAGTCCATTAGCAACATTTCTCACTCCATTGCCAGCCAATTCCATTGAACCACTAGCAGCCCATCCAAGTCCATTAGCAATATTTCTCACTCCATTGCCAGCCAATTCCATTGAACCACTAGCAGCCCATCCAAGTCCATTAGCAACATTTCTCACTCCATTGCCAGCCAATTCCATTGAACCACCAGCAGCCCACTCAAGTCCATTAGCAACATTTCTCACTCCATTGCCAGCCAATTCCATTGAACCACTAGCAGCCCGTCCAAGTCCATTAGCAGCATTTCTCACTCCATTATTAGCCAATTCCATTGAACCACTAGCAGCCCATCCAAGTCCATTAGCAACATTTCTCACTCCATTGCCAGCCAATTCCATTGAACCACTAGCAGCCCGTCCAAGTCCATTAGCAACATTTCTCACTCCATTGCCAGCCAATTCTATTGAACCACCAGCAGCCCATCCAAGTCCATTAGCAACATTTCTCACTCCATTGCCAGCCAATTCCATTGAACCACTAGCAGCCCATCCAAGTCCATTAGCAACATTTCTCACTCCATTACCAGTCAATTCCATTGAACCACCAGCAGCCCGTCCAAGTCCATTAGCAACATTTCTCACTCCATTACTCATCCATCCCATGACGTTATTACCAAACCATCGAAAACTACTATCTC
>NC_142957.1:494997-497497 GCF_046866305.1 Octopus bimaculoides
TTCACACACTTTAACTCACTCACATCTCCCTCTCTCTCTCACACGCACACTTTCCCTCCCTCTCTCTCTCACACGCACACTTTCCCTCCCTCTCTCTCTCTCCTCCTCTCTCTCTCTCTCTCTCTGCACGTCTTTCATCCGATTTTGATTATTATACACTCAGTAATTTTTTAAAAAGTCGTTTGTATATATACGTCAGGACCGAGATATGCTTTTACGTGGATGTCTGTGTTGTTGGCATGCATATGTTTCGTATGTGTGCGTCTATGTCTATGTATACGTAAGCGTGAATATTTATACTTGTGCACATACATACATAGATGTATATGTACGCATGTATACACTTATATTTGTGTATGTGTATTTACGCGCATATTTCCATATATGTATATACGTGATCTTACATGTGTATTTATGCTAATATACACTTTTGTATACACATATATACATAATTTTATTTTGTGTACATTTGTTACACATATTTACACATATTCCGCCTCCTATCTTTCTTTCTTTCTTGCTTGCTTTCTATCTTTCCTTACACGAAGTATCCTTTCTATCTCTATTCGTTACTTGTATAGAGTCCTTTAACTTTGCGCTTCTCTCCCATCCTCTTTCCCTCCCTAACTGTTACGTTTAGGATCTTTCCTTTTTCTTTTTCTTTCCCCCTCCCTTCGTTTAAAATATGCTTCCCATCTATCTTGTCTATTATAACGTCTATATGTATTCAGCAAGAGGTTTTCGTATACAGGCATGGTTGCCTGCATATATGTCCATGTGTATCTGTGTATTTGTACGAATATTTATGTCTTACATATATATGCCTGAATATTATGTAGTCTATGTGCATGCATCTGTGTATTTTAATGTATATATGTATATTATAGATGGTCTAGTATGCGTATATACTGTTGTAAAATATTTATGTAATGCAGCGTGAAAATTTTAATTTTAATTTTAATGCATTAATTGAATTATAATTCGTATATAATTATTTACAATATATATTTTGGATAGACACTTGGATTTATGGTTTTCTTCGATTTTTATAATAAGATGAATTTATACTCAATTCATTTATTTTGTTTATTTTGTTCATTGCATGCTTAAGACCGTTAATTGAAACGACCAATGAAACAATTCCATTTTTAAAGGGGTATCCTTTAACTAGTTTTAATTATATCATTATTTCTGTTCTATTTCAACAAAACCTGTCCGACGAACGGGAACGTGAAACTCTGAGTAACAGTCTTTTGTTATATTTCTGCTGCTTTTCAATAAAGCATATCACTCTACCTCTGGTATTTGAGTACTCTTTTGTCCACTTTGTTTCACATTTATGTGCTTACTCCGGTATATATAAATATATATATATGTAAGGGACGACCGTGCGAACTCAAAAAGGAGAAATGGTGACGAATGGAAAAACAGAGGACTCCTTTTATTTAAACGCGTCGCACGGTCGAACACAAAATTATATATATCAATGATGATATACATAATATATGTTATACGACGATAACATAGATGACCAGTAATGAAATGACCACAACCGTATTAGATGAATAACAGAGATATTTATTGTAGCGTTAAAGATGTATGTCTGTGTGTGAGTGTGAATGCGACATATAATAACATAATCAAAGACAGGCCGTCGTACAAAGAAAAGTGTGTATGTGAGTGATACATGTATGTGTATGTGAGTTATTACAGCAGAGAAAGAGAGTGGGTACACAATAATATGAATCTGTATGTGAAGTGAGTTGGCTGAGTGTGGCAGAGCTGATCACTAGTTGTGATGTCGAGGCATCGATGCCGGGCCGTGATTCTTGTTATACAGATGTTCGTCGCTCGCTGAGAACTCTTGTCTGTTTATTTACCGTGGTGAAGCTGAGTCACCTAACAGAATCGAAGAGAGAGATGTGCCGCGGAGGTTTGGTTTGGTTTGGTTTGGTGTACATAGTAAGTCGTGTAGACGCTGGTGGTGATTGAGGCTGCTTGGTAGTAGTCGTAGAAACGTGTTGCTGATATGGCGACGGCGGTGGTCATCGTTGGCTGGACGAAGCTGTTGAAGTGGTCGCTGGAACTGCTGCTGCTGTCGTGTGGTACACGGCAGTTCTCAAAGAGGAACTGGACCGAGACAAATTTGTCGGGTATGAGTTAAAGCTATTTATAGCGTTAAGAGGGCTCCAAGATGTTAGTAGGAAAACACTATCACGTGACCTTATTAAGGGCTGTGATTGGTCAGTTTGCGTTCTGGCGGGAAAGGTTCGAAGAATTTGCCGCTTCAAATAATAATCAGTCACGTGATGACAAGGTTGATGTTTTCCCCTACGTTCGCGTTTGTTATATTTAAATTAGAAGGATGGCGATAGCAGTTTTGTATCTAATGGCGGTAGGGGGTTTCACTAAGTTTCACTACATATATATATATATATATATATATATATATATATATGTATTTATATATATATATATATATATATATATATATATATAT